>NC_057351.1:62937048-63237048 GCF_016509475.1 Prionailurus bengalensis
TCCAGCTCTGACCTCACTGTCCTCTAAGATGGAGACATGTGTGTCCATGTACATACGCAGCCTCTATCTCCCCTTGAATTGCTAGTAGGGATTTCAGACCCAATGTGACCAAAGTGGAGCTCTTCCTGAATCTTCTACTTTAGAAAGCAATTTTTTCAGCTCTTCTTGAACCCCTCTTCCCAGACCAGTTTTTCCAAACTCAATAAAAAATATAGTTGCTTAAGTCAAAATCTCAGGAGAGTTTGATTTTCCCTTCCCCTTCCCCTTCCTCTAAGGCCCAGGCCATCTGCAAGTCCTTGTGAGTCTTCACCTCCAGAACACGTTCTAACCCAAAGTACCTCTGCCCATGTTGACCACAACTTGGATCACTCCCACAATCTACAAACTCTCTCTGCCTCCACCCTTGTTGCCCTAAAACCTATCCTCCTGACAGCAACCAAAATGAGATTGTGAAAACCCAAATCATATATTACTATTCCTATGCTTGAAACACTTCAGTAGCTTCCTCTCTCCCACAAAATACAATGCAGTCTTCCTTTCTTGGCTTGTTCTACTCTACACGATTTGGCCTGCTACCGTTGTGCCCTAATTTCCTACCATTCTGCCCCCATTCCCTGTTTTGCAGCCACACTACCGTCTCCTTTCTGTACCTTAATTAATCTAGGCTTATGCCTATCAAAGACAATAGCAAACGCAGAATTTCTTCCAGATCTCAGCATGGCTGGAACCTCTGGATGAGTCATATCTCAGCAAAAACATCAGCTTTTCAGAAATGCTTTCTGAGGCCACCTGATCTCTCCTACACCCTGACACTCTGACACCCTAGTTCATTGTCTTAGTATTAGTCACCACATGGAGTGATCATGTTTTCTGATTGCTTTATTATTGTCTGTCTTTCCCCTGTAGACTACAAGTGCTATGAGGGCAGGAATTTTAGACTTTCTTCAGTGCCTATCCCATAGTAAGAATTAAGTGGTTGCACCATATTCCCTAAACATTGTCCCTTTTAGGAGAGTCAAAAAAGTATCTCAATTCTGGGGAGGGGGGATCCTGCTAGTGATCCCACACTGATCCCTATTAGATGAATTCCTCCTTCTCAGGACAGTCAAAAGGTGAAGTTCAATTTAGATATTTTCATAACCCATTCCAGGTTAAAAGACAAAGCTAAGGGCTCAGGCATCACCCTCTAAACTTGGCAGGACAGCAGCAGAGTTGCATTTGGGCTTTTCTGGTGTCGAATAACAGAAGTAAATCCATATGGATGCAGAACAGCTGCCCCTCCCCAGCAACCTCATTCAGCCTCATTTCATCCTCTTCCTGAAGCTTGCTTTGTGCTGGAACCCATGTTTTGTTCCCCCCTTTCTGCTAGCATTATCACTGGTAACTGCAAACCAGCTAGATGGCTATGACTGCTCCCTAGCTACTCTGCATCCCTGAACACATGCCTTGGAAAGCTTGACCTCAGTGAGAATCATTAAAATGGGATATGCTGAATGGAATTTAATTTGAATGTCAGGGTCCTACCTGTGGCACTTCTGACCCTTTGGAAACAGAGGATATTTTCACACTTGGGAAGAATAATTTTCAATTATTAACCACAACCCAGAAAAATTGTCATAGACCCCTCAGGATTATGCTGCGTGACATATTGATGTCAGCTTGAATATTCTGAATATGAATTTCAGTCTTCCTTGGGTCCCTCTGAAGACTGACTCCATGGAGGCACACTGCCCTTGCATGTCATACTATTCCCTCCTGTGTCTCTCTGAACTGTAAGAGACCCTTGTCTGCTATTGGGAAACCTCACAATGGAGAAAGAAGAAGAATTATAGCATGAATATTTTTCTTTCAGTAATTCCACTAACATTTACTAGTCTGGAAACAAAAATCTCAGCTCTGATATTCACAGATTTTGACCTTGGGAAATTTTCTTAATCTCTATGATTTAACCTTCTCAGCAGTAAAATACAGATAATATAACATGTATCTCATTGGTTGCTAGAGAGGAATAAATGAATTAATCTACATCATTAATGTAGGTAAGGCATTCATCCTAGTGGTGTAGGCATCCATATGGTAGCTATTGCTGCTGCTGCTGTTAATCTTGTACCCCACAGTTAAGTAGTCCCCATGGTATTTTTAGCAAGTAAACCAGAGCTTATACATCCAAATGAGCCCTGTCTACAAAGTCATACCTTTGGGTGTTTTTCATTCATTTATTGTAGGTGGTACTGCTTAAAATATTTCTGAGCCTTTCTTTGGGAACTGCTATCAGAATCCATCTGTAAGTGAAGCAGTGCAAAAAAAAAAAAAAAAGAAATTAAAAAAGAAAAAAGCCTTTGCAAGGTGTCCTTTGGTTCTCGCACTTGAATTTACACAGGTACCACCCGGACCCAATGCTCTGTAACATCAGCATTGCTACTATGACTTTTTAATGAGACAAAAACGAGCATTTTAATGAGACGAAAACGTAAGCTACTTGACTAAGGTCACATAACAGAGAAATTTGGAGCTCAAATACAAGTCTAGCTAAATCCTATGTTCTTCTCTGTATCATGCTATTTCTCAAGAAATCAAACAAGTCTTATTAGATTCACTTTATGTTCCGAAAGAAACAGGTCCCCAAGTTTAGTTATTCTAAAATTAAAACATCCTCAAATAACCTGGGTGAACTGCTGTTGATATGTTTTTATTTAGAATTTTCCGTTAACTCTAACAAAATTCCAGATGATGTAGTTTTGACCATTGGTACTCGAATTGTAATAGGTGTATGGTGTTCAAGAGGACCTTATAGAATTTTGGGGAGTATGGTATTTAAAGCATTATGTGATTATATTTTAGAGCCAATTGTATCTCATATTAGAAATAATACAGATGACAGTATGGATGTTCCTCAAATAATTAAAAATAGAGTTACCAAATGATTGAGTGATTGAGTAATTTCACTACTGGGTAATTTACCTGAAGAAAACAGAAACACTAATTTGAAAATACATATGCACTCCTATATTTATTGCAGCATTATTTTATTTTATTTTATTTTATTTTATTTTATTTTGTTTTTATAATTTTTGTAATGTTTATTTTTGAGAGGGAGGGAGGAAGGGGGGGCAGGACAGAGAAAGGGGGACAGAGGACACATAGCAGACTCTATGCTAATAGCAGATAGCCCGATGCAGGGCTCGAACTTGCAAACTGTGATATCGTGACCTGAGCCAAAGTCGGGCACTTAACTGACGGAGCCACCCAGGTGCCCCAATTGCAACATTTTAAATAGCCAAGATATGGAAGCAACGCAAATGTGTCCATTGATAGTTGAATGAATAAAGATGTGGTGTGTGTGTGTGTGTGCGCGTGTGCGTGCACACACACACAGTGGAATATTACTCAACCATAAAAAAGGATGAAATCTTGCCTTTTACAACAACATGGATGACCTAGAGGGTGTAATGCTAATTTAAATAAGTGAGTCAGAGAAAGACAAATACCATATGATTTCACTAATTTGTAGAATTTAAAAAAGAAAACAAAGAAACAAAAACACAAAAAATAACAGATTCTTAAATACGGAGAAAATAAGAGGGAAGCTGGGTGGTGAGGGGGATGAGTAAAATAGATAAAGGGAATTAAGAGCACTTGTATCTTGATAAGTACTGAGAAATGTGTGGAATTGTTAAATCATTTTATTGTACACCTAAAATTTATATAACAAAGAAAGCTGATTATACTTGAATAATAATAATTTAAAAATGAACCGCTTGAGTCAGAGATAGGATAAGCAAACAAACACCCAGGACTTGAGGCTGGGTTAGTGGTCAGAATCTGAGAACAAAAGCAAAAAACAATCGTGTGGCCTAAAAATATTTTTGCACTACTTTTGAGTAGAGAAGAAAGTTTCATTTCTGAAATTTCTGTTGTTTTTCTACAATATTTTATATAAACAACTACTGAGTATTTACAATTGTTTTGTTTTAAGTGATCTTCAGTAAGCATAGGTATTGGTTTAAAAATATATTTTTTTTCCATCAAATACAGTTTGTTTGTCTTCAGTGCTGGAAATCAGTGCATGGCAGGAGTTTCATAGCCCTATCTCCTTCTCAATGGTCTTTCCTACCAGGAAGCATTATTAGCTAAAGAATCTGAAAAGCCCAGCTCAGTTAGTATAAAAGTAATTATTATGTGCATTCTACCTAGTTGTTTGCCTAAGCCAAATCAGGTCATGTTCATCTGATTGGTTCAAGCAACTTTTAAGTGTCAGAGACAGCAGGGAGAGGGTATAACCTAGTTTTAATCAGATTAGTGTGTGTGGGCGGGGGGGTTGTTTATGGGCTGGGGAGGATGCATTAAACGTCTTGATTTTGGTGGAAAAGTTTAGGAGTATAGCCTAGATCCACAAAGGGAGAGTATTTTCAACCTATATCTTTTCTTTGTTTGAAGAGGGAAGCTTTTACAGATTCTCAGAAGCATTTATTTGTAGAATAATATTCACCCTTTCCTCAGGAGAGCATGTCAGTATTAAGCATGAATTTTGCATAAATATTGATGTTTCTACTTAGTTAGCCTCATGCTTATTCTAGAGAGCCACTTCCATTGTGGCACTGGTGAAGGGCCAGGCATGAATCATCCCTGTGAATTAAGTTTGTCGAGGGCTAGTGAGTAGTCGGAAAAGGGAGTATAAGGGCCTTTTTTGAAGTCAAATGAGGCTTCTAGCAAGGAGTGGCCCTCTGAGAGATGCAAGTACCTTTGTTCAAGGAGAACCAGGTTGAACCAGAAATTATGTTTAGTCATTCTCTTTTCTTATTCATCCAACCACTTACTCAGCAATAACTTTTGCTGAGCACCTACTACTCACTAAGTCCTTTAGATGGATTATCTTACTTTTCTCAGCTAGCTTCTGGAAGGAGAGTCTGTTACTGTAGGTGTTTGATAGACCAAGAAATGGATACACAGAGAGGTTAAGTAACTCATTCAAAATGATAATATTCTGACCTGAGAGTTCTAAGTCTGGGTGTGTTTTAGTGCTTCCTTCCATGTGCAGTATGGTTCCACATCTATAGAGGGAGTTTATCAAGTGGTAACATAGAGGGGAAGAGAGATGGGGATGCCGCAGTGCATAAGTGCAGGGGTGTCTGAAATCTATCCAACCATTAGTATTCTGCATTTAGAGTACAATCAAGTGTATTTTTCTATAGACTAGCATTGTAGAAAAAGCAAAGGTGTAAACCAGAGTTTTGAACTGAAAGAAGGCATAATAGCAAATAATAAGGAACATAACTAGGGGCTGAATTTTATAATCCAGACCTATATTATCCAATATAGTAGTCACTAGTCACATGTGGTTATTTGCATTAAAATGAAATTAAATTACACATTCCGTTCTTCAATTGTACTAGCCATATTCTGGGTGTTCATAGTCACATGTGGCTAGTGGCTACCATATTGGATAGCATAGTTGTAAAACAGCAAGGTCTTTCAGACAGCCCTGGTCCTTCCTACCTGCAAGTGCCAGAAATGATCAGAGCAAGGAGTGTTGAGGACTGGAGTAATGACAGAAGGCTTACTGTGGAAGGTTGTGATGGAGCTGTGTAGACTTGCTGCCAAGCACAAGGGAAAAGGGCAGCACTTCAGAGAATGCAGTTGTGTGAAAAGGTTGTTAGAGGGCATGAGGCTTGATAAAGAGAAATACTTGAGGGATGCTTGTTGGGTTTTTCATACAATTTCTGAAAGAGTTTGGATGTAATCACCTTTCTTTTTGCCTGTATTTAGGCTTATGCCTTAGCAAAATGTTAATGATGTTAATTATTATTCCATCGTTTTTGTTGCAGTTGCTTCTGTTTGTTGAGTGTTCACTCTGCATCTGCCAAAACCTTCTATCTGCCCATTTCAAACCAGCATGTGATCCTGTCTCATTAAGTGGGACAGAGACATCCGGGGAGTACTATTCCTGGAATCTCAACCGCCAAATGGGAGAATGGAGGGCCTGGGGGTCACTGAGGCAGTGATAGGGCTCTGCATGGTCTGAGAGTAGAAAAGCCCCAGCAACTGGGCCAACAGAAAGCATGACTTCTGGGCTGGCTCCCAGAGTCTCAGAATGTCATTCCTGGGGACCAGGGGGCTCTCTCTTATGATGATTAAATGGGTGCTTCATTTACTAAATCTGAGCCATGGATCAGGAGTCCCAAGTATCACTTCCATCTGCCATTTCCAGCTGTGTACGGTCTTGAACAAGTCACTTCTCTTTTGTTTCTCCCTTCCAACCTACCAGTTGAGAGGATTAGACCCAAGGAATACAAGTGTCACTGACACGCAGAAGCTTTGTGATTTCTGAAGCTTGTTTCTTCCCTCTTTAGATGGTCTAAGGCTTCTCCCTGAATGGGATTTGGAGGACATACGTCTCCTGGAAATGGAGAAGTTTCCTCCTAAACTTTTAGAAGTTCTAAACCCTTTTATAGTTAAGAAAGATGCAGAGGTGACTTATTTCTGGAAGGAAACTGCTGGTGTGTTTGCAGAAGCTGTGGCAGCATACTTCCCTGAGGCAAATCAGACTTTCTGGTACATTCTCTCCAAATGTCACAATTGAACAGAAAAACACCTCTTCCCCAGGAAGTTGGAGCAGCAGCTGGAACTGCTTGTTTTTTTTTTTTGTTTGTTTTTGGTTTGTTTTTTTTTTTTTTTTTTTTTTTTTTTTTTTTGAAATCATGCAAACTCCAGAGCTGGGGGGTAGGTTGGGCAGAATAAGATTTTAATATACATTTAACAGAAGTTAATGAAGAAGTCCACAGCTTGGAGGCAGCCAGTGATGTTTCCATTAATGTTATTAAATATTAATGAGGTGCTTTTTCTCTTTGGGGCAAAACAGCATGCCTGACGCACCTTTTTAAATTACTGCATTGCTAACAGGTAGCAGAGCTGAACAGAACTGCTAAAGATGGTTAAAGATTTAGGAAAGAGCATTAAGACATCCCTTTCCTTCCCAAAGCTATTAAGGAGAGCACCCTTCCTGCAGAGATTACTAATATTTCTTAGGGTTGGCAGGACATTCAGTAGATTTAGTTCATCCAGCAGTTGGAGAATTGTCTAGAAGCATTGCAGACACACCACACCCCAAATGTTTCTAATGATAAGCAATGCTTAGAAATCAGATATTCTGGTGGTGCCTGGGTGGCTCAGTTGGTTAAGTGTCCAAGTTCGGCTCAGGTCATGATCTCATGGTTTGTGGGTTCCAGCCCCATGTCAGGCTCTGTGCTGACAGTTTAGAGCCTGGAGCCTGCTTTGGATTCTGTGTCTCCTTCTCTGTCTGCCCTGACCCCACTCATGCTCTCTGTCTCTCTGTCTCTCTGTCTCTTTGTCTCTCTCAAAAATGAATAAACATAAAAACATTTTTTTAAATAAATCAGATATTCAGTGCTGTGCTGGTAAATATTTAACTACTGACTCTCTTGAAACAAATAAATAAATAAGCCCTCATTTGTAGCATTTGCTGATTGCTTTAAATATCCCCAAATGTGGCCAATTTCAAGCTACCAGCATGACGCCAGTGAATATAGAATTGAGAAGAGATGTACAGAAGCACATTATGTAGTATTTTTGCCATACAGGTACATAGATGCAAATGACCTCAGGAGCATAGATAAAATAACAATACCTAACATTTTATATATAACAATATATTATTATTATTTTATTATTATTATTATCATTATAACCAATGCAGCAAAACATAAGGGGTCTCTGTGCTTTATGTATTTATTTTTAAAATATATTTATTTAATTGAAATTTGATATAACTTATGTTTTTGATATTGGCTGTGTTTAACAACCATTAATTGCTGGCAAAATTCCTGAAATTTTAAGTCTGTTCCCACTGGTGGTTACCAACTGTCACAATACTGAGTCTGCATTGAACGTGCGGGCTGGGAGATCTCTAATCATTGATCAGGAGGCATGGCAAAAGATTTGTTTGACAGACACGTCCCTTGCTCCTTATTTTCTTCCATTTTCATTTAAACATGGCCATATCAAAGCTGGTCTTGAGTCCCACCTTTCTGGCTTAGGCATCTGTCGAGCACTTGGGATGTTTTCTGTGGTCCACACTGGAAGGTGAACTATGGGTTCACATCTCCCTGCAGAGATAGACCCAATGTAACGGAATAAGAAGTGTGATTACTTTTAAAACATAATTGGAGTATTCATTCACCCAGTAAATATTCAACACCGACAATGTCCTAAGTACTGCTCTGAACTATTATATTGGCAAACAAAACCAACAGAGATCTCTGTATCTTCAATGTTTCCAACATGCTGTGGTCACAAAGATTCTGTCTGGGGAATCAGCGAAGGCCTCCTCTGATTAGATACTGAAGAAGAATACTAAGCAAACTACCAAACACAGACAACGTTGAGTGCTTCAAGCCCAGGGAATAACATATGCAGAGACAAAGGGTTGAAAATTTGGCCTGGACTGTTCAGGTATGAGTTTGGTGTAGAGGAATATGGTGAGGAAGTAAGGTGATGTGGAACTGAGAGAACAATTTCTATAATCTCCTCCATCAGTCGATGCTTCCAAACTGTACTGCTTCATACTGTATTTTCATGTTCTGTCTCATGCTGTATTATTCTGTTCTTTGGTTGGATTTGAGGCATGTTAGGTCTCTTTCTCCAAAGACTAAAAGTCCTTGTAGGCAAGGATTGTAATACTTCTTCCTGAGGACAGTGCACATATTGAGTCATAAATAAATCTAGAGTTAAACTTGTATTCCTACCTCCCTTTCATTCCTACCCTAGTCACAGACCGTTTGCCTCTATTTTCATTGGACTTTAATTAAATCTTGGCTCAAAGAACATGGGAACAGAAAAAGAAAGGAGGGGTAGGTCTGGAGAGAGTGACTTTCCTTGCTGTTTTATGTTTTATTAACACTCAGTGGATCAATATTCAAATGTCCAGATTGTTCTGCCCAGTCTATGGGTTTCAGGAAACCCTTGGGTGCTTAACTTAGAAGCATGAATTCTCCTGCCAAGTGAAGACACCCTCAATGACCTCTGGTTGGTTTCAAGAGCAATAATACTTATTTTATTGCTCTTTTTCTACCCTGACATTTATGCACCTGGGAGCCTTATGAAACTCCAAGAAGTAAGGAAACACCAGTCACATTTCAGATGGGGGCCCTCCTCTCTACACACTGGTCTTTTACTTCATTTTGGAATGGGAGGAATGCAGGAGGGAATCATACCTGATTTTCTTTCTTTATTTTATTACAGCTAGGCTTTTATGAAAATGTGGAAAAGAACCACAGTTTGTTGTTGTTTGTAGGGAAACAGGAGACCTGTGTTATATGTATTGGGGACAAATTGAATGACAATTTGTATATATGTGGATGCAAATATATATATATATATATATATATATATATATGTATATATGTATATATGTATATATATATATATGTGTGTATATATATATATATATATATATATATATATGTATATTCCTTGGGAAGGAATTTGTAGGAAAAATTAAAATAAAATCTATGAAATTAATTTTGGAATAACACCTATGGAATTTTATCCAGAAATGAATCTTGACCTTTAAAATCATCCTCTTGCTTATCACCTTCTTATGTCAGTAATTCCACTGTGATCCAGAATATGCTTTTCAGCTCATAGCATCCCTGACACCCAACCCCAGCCAGTGTACCTGCTACATGATGTATATCCATACCTCTTTTTAACCTGGAATATTTGTTTGATAATGCATTATTTCTTATGTGCACTGGATTTCCAATGATTTGAGATTATTTCTAACTCTAAAACTTCATATGAATATTTGCTGTCACTGGAAATATTTGAAAGAATGCAATGCAGCTTTTTGCAAGACCGTAGAGATGTATTTGTGTTTGTGTGTGTCTGTGGGTGTTTTGGCATTTGTGCATCTGTACTAGTGTGCAATATTCATTTTCTGGACAGTGACTACGGCTATGAGAGACACGGAGAGAGCCAGTGTGTCCCAGCTTTCTGGTACAACCCAGCAACCCCATCAAAGGACTGCAGCCTTGGTCAAAGCTACCTTAACAGCACTGGGTAAGTAAAACACCTGAAGGAACTCTATTCACTAGTCTCCTGTTTCCCTAGATTGGGATCAAAGGTAGCATTTCTTCTGAAGCAAGAGAGAGTATGGATAGTTTGTTTATAGGTGGCTTCTGAGGAAAGCTGAGGCTTTCTTTAGCTGAGAGTAGCTTTAGGGGGAACATCAGAAATCTACCAGATTTTAATACTTTTTTCCATTTGCCTCTGACAGACCATAGCTATTGTTTCAGTTGTGTCTTCTTTGCTGGAAAGAGATGCCACCTTATTTTTTGAGCCCCTAAGGAAATAAATGAACACAAGTGGTATGCAGATATTACAGTGCTCTCTAGTGATAGACGAACAGAAGCTCTCCTCGACTGTGATGCTGGCAACTTAAAATGAAAATTTACAGGTCCCATTCTAGAACCTCCTGGAACAAGAAAGTCAAGGCATACTTTGTCTAATTGTCACACTATGTGTGTGTTTCTCTCTTTGCTCACTTATAGTTACTCAGATTTGTGGGGAAAAAAATATTTCCTTGAAGACTTATCTTCCCGTCTTTTGCTACCTCCATGGTGCAGAACAGATTTGGCAAGTGGATTGGGGGTCTAAGATAGCACTTTTCCAATTTAATGTGTTGTAGATCGCCTGGTGATCTTGTTAAAATGCAGCTTGTGATTTGGTAGATGTAGGGTGGGGCTGAGATTCTTCATTTCTAAGAAGTTCCCAGGCATCATTGTCATTACTGGTCCTAGGGCTTTGAATAGCGGAGGACTAAGGTGTTCTGGACTCCAGTCTCAACTCTTCCAATGGGTCCTCTACCATCTCACACAAGTTACTCACCACCTCAGTACTTTTACCTTCTCTGATTGTAAAATCCTGAAAAGGTACAATCTACCTAAGTGATGGGAGAAAATGATGGAAGAGATGTGTTGAGTGGTCTGAGCTACTGAAAGACAAGAACTTTTAGCTAAATACGTGGTTCTTAGGGAGCTGTTGCTGGGTCCTGAGCTGGGGCTTAAGCACTTTTGATGCAATTTTATTGTGGGTGTCTAGTTCAGGGATTTAAGCCATTCAAAATACAGATCCAGAAGCATGAACTTTCAGAGATATGGTAGAAGAGAACACAGTGCTATCAAGTTTGAGGAAGAAGAATATGATAGGCACAAGTCATCAGCTGGGCCACCAAATCCCAAGCCAGAGCATACCTTGGATGGAACTGGAGGAGAATTACATCACAACACCACATATGATCACGTGACATGTATATGTACACCCAATTTAAAGCAAGTTAGGTATACCAAAATCCCAAATAGCCAACCAAATAAATTAGGAAGCTGAAAAGGAAAGATAATTCAATTTTTTCCAAAAGATCTACTACAACTGTGTACACATACCTCTGTGTTGCTTAAATGTTGGCTTATATTATAGGTGGTCAACCAGCTGGCCAGTTGAGGTTGAAGAGAAAGAGTAGATGATATCAAGGTTGCATTAGGATATGGTACCCACCAAAATATCTGCCATAAGTAAAAATTAAATATCTTGTAAATGATTAAAAGTCAGCAAGAAAGTATAAATTGGTTACAAAAGTTTGATGATGTAGACTGGTGCTGACCAAAAGAATTATAATATGAGCCACATATATAATTTAAAATTTCCTAGTAGCTACATTAAAAATAATTTTAAATGAAAACTTAATTTTAATAAGATAATTTACTTAACCTAATATATCCAAAATAGTATCATTTTAACATGCAAGACTAACCACATTTTAAGTGCACAGTAGGCACAGGTAGAAAGTGATTAGCATATTGGACAGCACATCTGAAGACCCATTATGAGCTCAGTTGGCAATTAAAAAAATATTATGTATCTACAAAGGGCTATATTGTAATTCTATCTGAGGCAGTAACTACACACAGCATTTGTTTAACATCCTCCTGAGATCTTTGGGTGGAGATAGGGTTGGTAGTTCAGCAGTGTTTGGGGGGTGACGGATGGAGAGAGGACCGGGGGAAATATCAGGTATAGTGGAGGATCAATATTATTCATAAAGAATTGTCTCTCATCTGCTTTCAATTGAAAGGCAATCAGAAGAAGGCAGCATGGATGGTTTGGTTAATTATTCCTGACATACAGGGTGAAAGAGGACATGATATAATGATGGTGGTGGTGGCACATTTATATTTTGTGGTTTTACCAGAATGTTGATTATATGCAGTCTTACAGATAGTGGGAATAATATTTTCCATGCAGGTCAGGACTGTGGACAAGCTCTTGGCTTCATATGCTGGGATCACTGATGAAGTGAGATGACGTGGCATCACTATGTGCAAAGATGCTCTTGTCCTGAAAGGCCACACTGCTTTGTGAGGAGTTTTCCCCATGCCCACTTCTTCTCTGAGCTGATTTTTCCTCAGCAGGATTTAACAGGCATTTCAAATTTGTGCTTTGGAATTGGCATTTGTGTTGAGTGGGAGGTGGAATATTAGTAAGGAGAGAAAATGTGCTGTGAAAGAGCCCCGTGGCTTCAGAGCAAGGGCTATTAGGTATTAAAGGATGGAATGATGTCCTGCGGGTTGAAGGAAGACAGGAAGAGGCTTCCTGATGAATCAGAGTTAGAAGTCTGATCTTCTAGGTGATGGGCATTGAAGAAGGCATCTTTTGGGATGAGCACTGGGTGTTGTATGGAAACCAATTTGACAATAAATTTCATATATTAAAAAAAAAGAAGTCTGATCTTCTAGATGCTTTTCGGTACAGAGAAAACTGGAAATGGCCTTAGATAACTCCGAACAAGTCCCTTCCTCCCTCACAGAAAGGAGCACTTGCTTTTCTTACTTCCCTCGTCCAGTGGGTCAGCCTCCTTCCCTCTTGCATGTGAGTCACGCATTGATTTTTCTTGGCTAGTTTAGACACTGATCTGATCCGTGGCTCACCAGGTAGGATCAATAATAATGTTTAAAGAGCTGCTCTTCCTCAGATGGAGGGATAGCAGTTCCTCAGCATTTGTTTGGCTTCTTAAAGGGCTGTCTTCTTTGAGACTCAGTTTTTAGGAGCAGCTGTGCAAAACGTCTCTCACTCTAGCTTTCTGGTATCCTTTTCTAACATGCACACACACACTCACCCCACACTGCCAACAGCTGTCAATACTCTTTAGGTACCGGAGAATTGTATCTAACAACTGCA
Source organism: Prionailurus bengalensis (assembly GCF_016509475.1). NCBI lineage: Eukaryota > Metazoa > Chordata > Mammalia > Carnivora > Felidae > Prionailurus > Prionailurus bengalensis. The sequence goes on from NC_057351.1 coordinate 62,950,300, forward strand.
CGGATGGGCTGAGGGAGAAGTACACGGCCAAGGCCCAGATGTGTCCCGGAAAAGCCCCTCGAGGCCTGCATGTGGTGACAACCGACGGGCGCCTAGTAGCAGAGCAGGGGCATAATGCGACCTTCATCATTCTCATGGAGGAGGTAGGTGTTGTCCTGGGTCTCTGAGGTCATAACTCACTGCTCCCAGGGAGGGAAAAAAGAAAGATGATGTATCCCCCCAGGTGCCTGTACCAGAGTCAATGGTCAGAAGACAGAAGGGATAAAAGAAGGCTTGGACATTTAGGGACCCTCTTCCCTCCATCACTTGGCACAGACCTGGGCTGCAGGAGACCCACTTGGCACAGGGCAGATGCAGATCTGGATATGTTCTTTGAGATTCCCCTTTAGGGCCTGCTTTGTTGAAGGAATATTTATCACCATAAGACCATATGCTCTAAACTTTGCCAGAAGAAGGGAATTCGTATTTTTTCTGTTGCTCCCAGGAGCCTCTTTTGCTTTTTTCCTCATACTTAACCCCCCTGATTAAAAAAAGCCCACAAGGCTTTCAAAGAGTCTTGAAAGTGAGTGTAAGTGTGGGGGAAGATTATTGCAATCTTTTAAACCTATATGTATAAAGAAGGTCACATTAGTTGCTTTTCCATCAACTGGCTGCTCCATTATTTCACTTTTTAGTGTCTTTTGCAATTAAGGCAGTAAAATCAGCCTGCATCCATTCATTCCAGGGTGGAAACAGCTCTGTCTTATGCTTCTTGCTCCCTACATGAACTACTTTATCCCTTTCCCAAACCAGAGAGCTTTTCAGGCACTCCTTGCTGAGGTGGTGGGGCAAAAAAGCTTGCCTGATTTACAAAGACCTCTAAATGTGTATGCAAATTGCTCTGAGCTCTTCAGATCTTGGAAAGAGACCACAGCAGGCCAGGAGGGTTTTTTTGTTTTTTTGTTTTTTGTTTTCCCCAAATGTGAATACTTTAGAAACCTTTAAAGTCTGGGCCATACTGAACAGGATGGTGAAGGTTCCTTATCCTGGATTGACAGATTCTTCAGCCTTCGCCCACACTGGGCACTTGAATTAAAGGACTTTAAGATTCAGAGGAGGTCACTATCATATTTCCACTAGGGAGTTTCCAGGACCAGCACTATAAAAACCTTCTCCTGAATGGATGTGAAGAGCCATGATCTTATCCATTTGAATTGCCTCTAGTTCATTTCCACTTCAATTTATATTCATAAACCCAAGGGTAGTTAACATTGTGCAGGGGGCAAGGGAGCACCTATCAATATTTCATTCACATCTGGGTTGCCATGGGGGAAGAGATGGAACATGAAACTGTGATCAATGCACCTTCACTGGACAGAAGGATTGGCTCATAATTCCAAAATGATGTATATCCTTTTTTTAAATTTCATCAACTATGTTTGTAAACAGAGAGATCCAATTCTTCTTTTTCATCGAGGATCCTTGTTTTGTGGTCAGGTTCAACTGCATTTATCCAAAGCGCTGACCGAATATACTGGGAGGAAGAACAAGGGAGGGTGAGCTTCAGTATCCGCTCTTAAGAAGCTGAGCATCGGCTTGGGGCGTTGGATGACCTCACCCGAACTGATGGCATCATGCCTCTAGGTGTCTCCCAGGGGGCTCTTGGCCTTCCAAGAGGCAGAGGGATCTGTGAACTGGGATGATTGGAAAAGGCTTCAGGGAAGAGGGGCTTAGGCAGGTTTAGGGAAACCCAAGGTCAGCAGAGCACAGATGTAATTTTAACTGGTATGTAGTATCCATGTGTAGCCTGGGAATAATCATCCTACCTCACAGTTATTCTGAAGGTGTGGTATAGACTATGTATTAGGTGATAAACATAATGCTTGGAACATAATAATAAATATTAAAACATAGGAATAATTGTATATAGTTCTAGCATTGTAGTTGAGAGCATTAGTGTTGAAACCAGACTGGCTGGGTTCAAAATTGGTCTCTTCCACTACTAGCTGTGAGTCTTTGGTCTACTTATTTATTTTTGTCCCCATTTATAAAATGGGGAAAGTAATACTTTCTGCGTTAGAAAGTTGTGAGGAGATCAATTGCTTGGAACTGAAAAGAAACTTTGTAAGTATTAGCTGTTACTATTGCTGTTATTCTTATGACACAGGAGAGGAATATTAAAGCATGTGTGTGCCTAGAACTCCCTAGAGGCTTTACCTTGTCCCCTTGGGCCCATGTCAGAGGCTTCCCTGAGCTTGGGCTTACGGGGACAACAGATCCATAGGACCTCCCCGTGATGCTCAGTGGATATCATATAAGAGTCTGATGGTTGTGTGGAGGGTGCTTCAGCCCTGAGAGAGTCTCTAGGTCCTCAAGAGGGTGATGCAGAAGGCACAGGACAAGCATCCAATAGGAGTCAGACTGGACATGTGAGTGAGCCCAGGCCCACTGCTATTCCCCCCGTGCAGGGTGATCTCCAAAGGACAAACATCCAGCTTGACTTTGGGGATGGGATTGCAGTGTCCTATGCTAACTTCAGCCCCATCGAGGATGGCATCAAGCACGTGTACAAGAGTGCGGGCATCTTCCAGGTGACGGCCTATGCAGAGAACAACCTGGGCTCAGACACAGCTGTCCTCTTCCTGCACGTGGTTTGTAAGTAGCATGAGCCTTCTCCTTTCTTATGTTCCTCCCAATTGACAACTGGTGTCAAGACTTCTGGGATGCAGAGCTGAGACTAGCTTTGGTATGACTGCCACCCTTTTGTAATGGCCCAAGTGGAGAGACTGAGATGTGTGCTCATTTGTGTTTCAGTTTTCTGACACCGAAGCAGTTTAAATATCTTGAAAGTTTGGAGAGCATTACCAATCGGCCCCTCCTTTTCAGTCCCACTACGTCCTGATGGACGTTTGCATATGCAGACACACATTCAGGTGAAAGTCATTTCACTTTGCTTTGGAGAGTCCTAAGAATATAGGAAGAGGAAGCTCACCTGGTTCGTGGCCACATGGTCACTTCCAAGCTACTATGAGTGAAAGCAGCTCAAGTCAAAGTAAATTTCTAATCTCTGTTGGAAGAACCAAAGAAGGGTTAAAGAAACATGTATGGATTTTTGAAAATGTAGAACTGAGCACACAAAAGAACATAATTCTTATGTCCAAGTTTACTGTAAGTTCACTCCTATCGTAAACAATTCTAAGGACTCTCCAAAATGTTTTTGTTGACCTGGAACGTATTGCATTACTATTGACTGTCGCTTGGCCCAAATCAAAACCACAGCTGAAGTTCCAAAGTACTTTGTGTGTAATGGATATGTTTTGTGTATTTGCTATCCTGGGACTTAATTCATGTAAAATGAAACTTAAATATTATGATTTTAGCATGTTGGGTCAAGACATGTTATGGGGCTGGTATTGATTTCCTATGCCTTTCTCAGTGATACTCATGGGCCTAAGGAATTCTGTGGTTCTAATTTATATACCCCATGATGTTTGGGGAGTAATATGCTATATATGGTAAAAATTATATGTCCCCAAAGAGTCTAGGTGGATGCAAGAAGTATCTCCACCTCAGTGATGACGTAAACTCCACTTTATAAGCTGCCTACATTTAAACGGTTTCTGGAAAACAGTAAGCTATCTAGTCGTCTAGCATTTCAATCATAGTGGTAGCACAAGGGCCACCAGTGATAGGGGAAGAGCACTGGGGGACACCTGGATGATAGATCAGTTACATCCCTAAAGATGCCAGGATACTTGGCCACAAGATAAATTATTTCTTCTCTGGATTTTCTGAACTCCAATTTCAAAATGGCTTAATTATAACTGGTACTTTGCCTCACATGGCTCTTGTAACAAATAGGAAATGTAAATAAAACACCCAATTATTTACTAATTTATTCAACAAATGTTTGTTGGATCTGAATATATGTAAGGCATTCAGCAAGGCACCGGGGAAGTAACAATACAGATATGGCCTGAGTCTCGAAGACTTTACATTCTGGTGGGTGAGGGCAGGTGCTGCTAGAAATGGGCCATCAATAGCCCTAGTGGTAATAACCATACTACACCAATTATACTCATTCTGTGCCAGAAGCACCAGATCCAAAACCCAGGTAGGTGGCATGCAGGGTGTTCATGAGTCAGGGTTTAGAACAAAGGGACCTCTGTTTGAAATCTGATTATATCCCTTTGTTAAACATCTAATACTGATCAACTTTCTTACTCTACAAACTTCTGATTGCTCATCTTTAATAGTTAGGTTATAGGGAAGCTATGAGAATCAAATTGGATTATGAATATGGTTCACGGGTCCCCAGGACCACTCCCTTGGGTTTGTTGATTCACTAAAAGGACTCACAGGACTCAACATATTGTCATACCCAAGACTGTGATTTATTACAGTGAAAGGTGACAAAATAAGATGAGCAAAGGAAAAGGGCCAGAGGGCAAAATCTGGAGGAAGCCAGTCGTGATCTCCAAAGAGTCAGCCCCTATCATGGTGTCACCCAACATGGGTAATTCCTCCAGCAAGGAGTTCTAGAAGCACATGAGAAGGGCTCTTTACCAGAGAAGCTGCTTAGAAATTCAGTACCCATGATTTTTTGGGAAGGACTGGTCAGGTAGGCATCTCCTGCCTAGTGTATGCCAGAATTCCAGACACCCTAAGGAAAATATGTTCTCAGAATAAACCATATTGTTGGCATAAACTATCTAGACTTAGTGAACCACTCTTAGCAGTTAACTGTTGAGTGGAAATACTCTCAAAGCCAAATTTCCAGATGTTATCAAGAGCCAATCTTGCACACAAGTCTTTCCAAGGATGGCAATTTCAGGTCTATGTTAACATTTTTCTGCACAGTATGCAAAATGCCATTTAACCACCCAGCCTGGCACATGATGAATGTTACCTGTTATAGTAATTACTAAGTACTACCTACTAACTTTCTGCCTGACACTTCTGCTGCATTTAAAAATGAAGACAAAGAGGGAAAATTTACTTTCCTCTCTCCCACCCATATTCCTAATTCTAACAATAGCAGACCTTGCCCGAAGGGTGCAAAGACCAGTGTATCTTAGTGGCAAAAATCACAACAGCAAGGAACTGATTTATACTGTGGGTTATGTGCAAGAAGGAGGAAATGTTCCTTGAAACTTTTATCATGCTCGTAATTCCCTCCAAATCAATCATGGCTGCATTTACCAGACAGTTATTATAGTGGAAACTGCTCTTGGCCTCACCTTGGGCCATTAGCTAACAAAAGTAGTTGTTAGCCACCCATAATAACCAATCTCGCACAAATTATTAGATTTTTATCAAAAAGAGCACTGTTTGACAGTGAGGATTTTATGAGTTGGCTGTGCTCCCTCCTGAATCCTTCCTCTCCCTTCTCTCTGGTCACTGGTATATCCCTAGGTTGAAGCCCGGAGCATCTGGTTCAGGTTCTTTGCCCTACAAAGCTATTACATGTTGGGGTGCCTGGGTGGCTCAGTCGGTTAAACATCCGACTTCGGCTCAGGTCATGATCTCATGGTTTGCGAGTTTGAGCCCCGCATCCGGCTCTGTGCTGACAGCTTGGAGCCCGGAGCCTGCTTTGGATTCTGTGTCTCCCTCTCTCTCTCAGTCTCTCTCTCTCTCTCTCTCTCTCTCTCTCTCTCTCTTTCTCTCTCTCAAAAATAAATAAACATTAAAAAAACTATTATGTGTTGTTGTTCCTTGAGATTCTGTTTACCCAAACATGCTTGTCTTGAATTTGGAAAAAATGTGATTATGTTTGATGGTGTGCCAATTCATGGAAACTGTATCCCTTTGTTTGCAATGAGTTTAGGGAGAAGGATATCTCCTTTTATCTTTTTGGGCATCAAAGTACCTGACAGTGTGTAGCTGGGCCAAGGCCCTTGAGTGACAGAAAGCTGAGAAGAAGTGCCAGGGCCACAAGCCATTAGCAGTATCATCACTTAACTGTGGAAAGGCCTGGGATTCTGATGAGCTGGCCAGGGGAATAAGCTTCCTGCATTATGAGGGAGGGATATAACAGGAGAATTGACTTTAAGGGTAAATGGTCCCTTTCCCAGCAGGGGAGGAATGAGCTCTGTATCTGGGCACAGAGAAAGACTCTGGGGTGTTATTGTAAACACAGAGTTCTCATCTCCCTTTTAGGACATGGCTGGCTGGGGGCTCCTTCCCACTGTCTCATTCTCCTCCCATGAATCAGTAAAACACAAACAACAAAGAAAGGTAAATCATATAAGGTCCTAAAAATGAGTAATTAAGTCACAAAAGTAGCCAGTGCTTTCTCATAACTTGTGGGTATTTGTATTTTCACCAACAATTAAACCATACAAAAATAATTGAGCAGAATTTCTTATTGAAAATAGTTAAACCTTCGGGGGTGCCTGGTTCAGTCAGTTAAGCATCCAGCTTCAGCTCAGGTCATGATCTCGTGGTTTGTGAGTTCGAGCCATGTCGGACTCTGTGCTGACAGCTCAGAGCATGGAGCCTTCTTCGGATTCTCTGTCTCCCTCTTTCTCTGCTCGTGCTCTCTCTCTCTCTCTGTCTCTCAAAAATAAATAAACATTTTAAAAAAATTTTAAGGAAAATAATTAAACCTTTAGCCAAATGTGTATCTGAAGTGACAAGGTTGAAATTATTTGCTAGAAGAGACTATTTGCTGGAAGAAACCTTGAGGGTTGTATGTCTGTGGTCAGGTCAGAGAGCTGTAATCAATGAGTAGTTTCAAGCTGTAGATATGCAGGTCCTCGAACACGTGTTGACTGTTCAGGAAAGTACAGCATGGACAGTGGCAGGCAGGCCTGACTGCTCTCCTCGTTTCAGCATTTGTCTTTACCCAAACACCTTCTCCCTCAGCATCAATCTACCTACAATACCGGCGATGCCCAGTGAGACTCAGAAGAACTTCTGCTGTCTTAGAGGGACTTCTATGCAATGGTATACAGAGACAGCGATAGTGGTGGTAGAAATAATGCCCACCCAGAATTAACGGGATGGTACTTTTAACATCCAGATATCGCATTCACATGTTCTGATTCCTATAAGGAAGATGCGGGACGATGTGATGGTAAGGGACTGTGTAAGGTCAAGGCTCTGTAAGAAAGAGGAAAAGATCATACAGCTAAATTTAAACCAGACCAGAAATGAGAAGAAGCCATCTGTTTTCTTCCCTTTAAACCGAGCTGCCTCCAAAATAACCCAAGATGTAAATAGTGAAGGTTGAGTGGCCTGAAAAATGTCCCACCTATGAGAAGAACTCAAGGCCCCCGACTAAAAAGATGTGTGGACTGCAGTCTTGACTTTTAGTTATTGTTGACACTATCATGATGGAAACCAGGAATATTTGTGCTAGCATAGTGTGAACAGATAATGGAATACTTTAATTGGGTTTGGTTAAGTAGCAAGGATATAAAGAAGGGAAAGGAGGAAAAGGGAAGGAAGGAAAAGAAAGAAAAAGGAAAGGAAAAGAGGAAGGAGTGGAAGTGGGGGGGAGAGGAAAACCCCACAGAGTTAAAAAAGATAACATATCCACCCCACAGTGCAACACTGACCTGTTAATGTTTTCCAGCAGCTTTTCCTCTTCTCATTTTATTTTGGAAATGAATTAAATTAAAATCCTCATTTATTGTGAGTAGGATGTGTTCATATATTTTCTCTGACTTGCTGCTAATATCAGTTTTCTGCAGGAAAAAAAGAGAAATTTGCTCACCTTTTTGCAAGCAGCTTTTTTATTATTTGGGAACCTGGAATTTGTTTCTCCTTTGATTTAGGGAGATACACATTTTCCTTTTTGTAAAACAGCCTTGCCAGCTTCTGAATGACGCCCACTGAGTATTGCAGATGACGGGCACAATGGTGGATTGTTGAAGAGGATGGAACCAATTAACAATCAAGGATAATGGAAGAGCCCTCCATATGATGTGCTGACCCCACATGACAATACAGGCTAATTGTCAGAAATGAAAGAGACTGCTGTTTATCTTCCTATTTATTGGCTAAGTGTCTAATAAACTGGCTTTGTCCTTGGATTGGAGGTTCATAAGTATTCATGGTTAGGCACATCAGATGTAAATGTATTTCAGATGTCATTCAAAAAGTCTTAAGTCTGATTTATGTTCCCTTTTATACAAGGTGCTTTATTTCAAGCACACACCCACATCTCAACATTTGTGAGTTTGTGATCCTTGTTTTACTATAGTTTATGGTAATAGGGGTTAAGATTAAGAATCTGGGAGTGCGATGAAGTTCGTTTATTCCCAGGATATAAACACTCATATTGTTTTCCTTGTTCCCACAGGTCCCGTGGAGCATGTTCATCTCCGAGTTCCATTTGTTGCTATAAGAAATAAGGAGGTCAACATCAGTGCGGTTGTGTGGCCCAGTCAACTGGGGACCCTCACCTATTTCTGGTGGTTTGGCAATAGCACAAAGGTTCGGCCCTTTCTGATCCATGTCTGAGTAGATCTGTGCTGAATTCTTCTATCTTCCAGCGTCCATGTTGACGTTGGGGACATCAGAGATGTGGGCAATAGGGAGTACTTCCTGAATCTATGAATCCACATAATTGAATATCACATACGTCTCTATACCGGATTCATTATTATAGTAGGGAAAGTTCAAACAATCCTGAGGAAGAAAGAGTACTCTGAGAAGCTATACAAACCTACTTCCATAATCAGTATTTCTAAAACTTCATTTGCTCTATTTTTTTTTTTTTAATCCTGGGCTCTCCACACACTAGCTATGTAAAGGAAGCCACTTAGCATCTCTGAGATCTTGTGATTCCATCTGGAAATGTGAATTATATCTCTAAATACAGAGATGTGAAAAGCAAATCAAATAATGCATGTAAAGAACCCTTCTCCAAGACCTACTAGATGTTCTATGAAGCCCAGGGTTTTCTTTAGGTTCTTTTTTAGACTGATGCTGCCAAGCCTCTAAGAAGGGGACTAAGAGGGCTAAACTCTGAACTTGGCACATCCTCCCTACACCCCGCAACTGGTGACGGTGATACTTGTGTCAACAGTGACTACACTTGCATAATAGGAGCTGGGAGCAGTTAGGCTGAGGGTCTCTAAATGTAAGGGCTTCATGTTTTTCTCCATTCCTGATTTTGTCTACATTTTGCTTGGTCATTCTTGATGTGATTGGCATTAACCATCTTAGACCTTTCATTTTTAAAAAGTAAGAAAGAGGGGCGCCTGGGTGGCTCGGTCGGTTAAGCAGCCGACTTCGGCTCAGGTCATGATCTCGCGGTCCGTGAGTTCTAGCCCCGCGTCGGGCTCTGTGCTGACAGCTCAGAGCCTGGAGCCTGTTTCAGATTCTATGTCTCCCTCTCTCTGACCCTCCCCCATTCATGCTGTGTCTCTCTCTGTCTCAAAAATAAATAAACGTTAAAAAAAAAACTTAAAAAAAAGTAAGAAAGGTATCGTATCACACTTGGAAATGCTGGATATCTCAAGAAAGTGGAAGCAAGTATTCAGTTCTATGTAGTCATTCCTTTGAAAAAGAAATGAACAATGATGGCTTTGTTTGTTTCGAGATGACCAAAAAGAACTTCAGTCCCTGCATGGTAAGAGTGGGAGATGATTCACCCTGCTCTTTTTTAGGGAGGCGGCATGACATTGTGATGAAAACATGGACCTTGGAGTCACAGTGACAGTACCAGCTGTGTGAGCTTGATGAGGTCACTTGACCTAAAATTTAATTCAGTCAGCACAAATTGGAGAGAATAATGCCTATATCATCTTAATTGTTGTGAAAATTAAATAAGGTGCTATGTATCTCCCTAGTACATGCTAGGTACTCACTAAATGGATGCTTTTTATAAAAACTTGGAGTTAGGATGGGTTGATAAAAGACAGACTTATGGACCCAAGGGACCCTTTTCTGTTTGCATTGTTCATGCTGTATACTTTCAAGTCAGTTTCTTAATATAGGTTGTGATGCTTTTGCATTTCTGGAAAGATTATTCACCAGGACAAGAGATACAGAAGTTAGTTATTAAGATCCCCATTTGGTACATTAAAGAAGTGAAGTTCCCTGTGTGAGACGAGCATCCCAAGGTCAAACATCTGGTTAATTGTGGAGCCAGGTCTCCTAGCTCCCATCTACCATGCACCACCCCAGCCCCAGGATGCATTAGCTGCATCGCTCTGTTTGTCTTCTAGAGGTTACAGACCCTAAAATCTTTCTTCAATCACCAGCAGGCATATATAGTGAAAGAAGAAAGAGAAAATCATTTGGGAGGAGAAAATTAGAAACAGAGGATTTTAAGTGCCTTTATCTGCTGAGAACTTTTGGCTGTCAGGCCAGGGAATTCTTTGCTGTTAGTGTTCATTTACCAGGTGATCTTTACTGAGGCTGCTGTGCTCAAGGAGAGAAGTTCTTCGCAGTTGTCAACACAGTGATTTACTCAACAGCCCACAAGGAGCTGGAGACACAGTGTTTCTCTACAGCACCATTTTTCCCCTTTGAATATGTTTTTTTTTCCTTTGAGTATTCTAAGACCTGAATTCTAAGGCTTTTACTAGTTACTTAAGGCTTTACTAGTTACTTAATCTAGTCTAGTTAATCTAGACTAGTAGTTAATCTAATCTACTTAATGCAGTTACTTAATCTAGTTTCTTAAATTTTGGTAAATAAACACAGAAGTGGGGAGTCAGGTTTCTGTTTCTCTAATGATTATCTTTGTTTGCTTAAACAAATCACCTGATCTAAATATCAGTGCTTTTTCTCTCTGTAGAGCAAGGATACTAATATCTAATCCACAGACATCACTGAGTTATTATTTGAAATATACATCTAGCTAATCTATATTATGCCATATTAGGAGAAGAGAAATTTTAAATTACAGAACGGCATTACAGTTTTGTTTTGGTTTGGGTTGATGGTAACCTGAGGTCTTCTTTGGTTAGGAATTTCCACCTATAAGCTTGAGCATGAAGTGCTACACAAATGCCCAGAATAGAGCAGTTTTAAAATAATAAATCTGGGTTGCAGTCCAGAATCAGATTCTTCTTGGCTGTATGTGTATAGTCAATCATGCAATTTCTCTGAACCTCAGTTTTGGTCTTTGTAACATCAGAGTAATAATAGTAGTAACTATTAGTAACTAATAGTGAACAAGTAGTAACCAGTAATAATTAATATTAGTAACTTAGATGTACTTAGAATGTATCTAATAGCCCTTGAAAATATCAGTCAGGGTGGTGCTTGTCATTTGCATCAGTGGCATCTACATTTCAATGGTGTATCTGACTTGGTTTCCTAGATTTCTCTCCCCCATCTAAGAATGGTTATTTGGTCCAGGTGAAAGAGATATATTTTCAGTTTTGTTTTGTTTTGTTTTGTTTTGTTTTGTTTTGTTTTGTTTTTGCTAGCACCATACCAGAAGCATATCAAGGGGGCCTCATTGCCCAATTGATCAGTGAGCATTATATTTGACTGGCAAGTTAATGAGTGTCTTTGAATGTTTTGCTGAGGGCTCTGACTTGGTGCTGTTTGTTTTTTTGTTTGTTTTTAATTTAACTAAGTTTATTTTTTTTTAATATATGAAATTTATTGTCAAATTGGTTTCCATACAACACCCAGTGCTCATCCCAAAAGGTGCCCTCCTTTGGGGCGCCTGGGTGGCGCAGTCGGTTAAGCGACCGACTTCAGCCAGGTCACGATCTCACGGTCCGTGAGTTTGAGCCCCGCATCGGGCTCTGGGCTGATGGCTCAGAGCCTGGAGCCTGTTTCCAATTCTGTGTCTCCCTCTCTCTCTGCCCCTCCCCCGTTCATGCTCTGTCTCTCTCTGTCCCCAAAATAAATAAACGTTGAAAAAAACCAAACAAACAAACAAAAAAAAACCAAAAGGTGCCCTCCTCAATACCCATCACCCACCCTCCCCTCCCTCCCACCCCCCATCAACCCTCAGTTCTCAGTTTTCAAGAGTCTCTTATGCTTTGGCTCTCTCCCACTCTAACCTCTTTTTTTTTTTTTCCCCTCCCCTCCCCCATGGGTTTCTGTTAAGTTTCTCAGGATCCACATAAGAGTGAAAACATATGGTATCTGTCTTTCTCTGTATGGCTTATTTAACTCAGCATCACACTCTCCAGTTCCATCCACGTTGCTACAAAGGGCCATATTTTGTTCTTTCTCATTGCCATGTAGTACTCCATTGTGTATATAAACCACAATTTCTTTATCCATTCATCAGTTGATGGACATTTAGGCTCTTTCCACAATTTGGCTATTGTTGAGAGTGCTGCTATAAACATTGGGGTACAAGTGCCCCTATGCATCAGTACTCCTGTATCTGACTTGATGCTATTTGGTTCCCATTAACTAGCAAACTGATCTGTAAAAGGAGATAGTGCTAATTTTTTTAATGTTTATTTTTGAGAGAGAGAGAGACAGAGCACGAGCAGGGGAGGAGCAGAGAAAGAGGGAGACACGGAATCCAAAGCATGCTCCAGGCTCTGAGCTGTCAGCACAGAGCCTGATGCGGGATTCAAACTCATGAACCATGAGATCATGGCCTGAGCTGAAGTCGGACACTTAACTGACTGAGCCACCCAGGCACCCCAGGAGCTAGTACTAATTTCAGGCATTTATTTCTACTACAGCTTTGTAGGAGGCTGTTGATACACATCATTTTATTTAATCATTAGAACATTACTGATGGAGAAAATTATCCCATTTTTCAGAGAAAACACTTAGGCTAATAACCTTGTAAAGTAATGTTTTATGGGTGTGTGTGTGTGTGTGTGTGAGAGAGAGAGAGAGAGAGAGAGAGAGAGAGAGAGAGAGAGTTGTGACTGAGTGAATTATGCAAGTTTACCCAGATGGTTGAATTAAATCAAGAATCAGCTCACCCCTGCCTTTATACCTAGCCCTTCATTCGGTGGTGTCAGGAATAGAGGAACACATACAACATTGTCCCTACCTTCAAGGAGATCAAAGTTCAAATGAGAAGGCATGATGAACACAGATGCAATGATTGGCGAGCCCATGTGATGTACAAGTAAATAGAAGAGAATAAACATTCCTCAAATCCAGCAATAGTCTCATATACCTGCAAACCTATCACAGGAGATGTGAAATTGCATCCGTAGCTCCATAGATCTCATTCAAGAGCCCATATTTTGTGCTAGATGTTTTGAGGAATACAAATCTGTGTAAATTCCATTTGTTATCTTTCAGAAGCGATCTTCTGGAGAATATGAAGGCATAGGTACTATAAGGGAAGGTGGTAGGGATGTAATATTATTGGCCCAGTCAAGCAGCCTAGGTGGTGATGGATGTACACCTTGTTGGTCATGGAGTGAGTCACATATGAAGTTGGTCTTAACCTGGCATTGAAGAAACAGAATTGAGGCAGAGAAGGGGAAAGAGATTTGTATGGAAAAGTAAGGAATGGTTGTATTCTGTGTAGACTGATTCAGACAAAACAGAGGGTCCATTTTGGTAGAAATGAGACAAGACACTGAAAGGTAGGGAAGATAGGTGACAGGTGGCTTTCAATGGCACAAATGGATGTTTTTTTGTTTTTTGTTTTTTGTCATAGAAATTCAGATTTACAATAGGATGACAGAAGATAGAATCAGATTCATGAACAGTGATACTTTTGATGAGCTTTTTGATGTGTTTGTGTGTGTGTTGTGTGTTTGAGTGAATTTTTCCCCTATGAATTTTCACATTAATTCCTTAGTCCTAACACCTGTATAGATGCTATTTTGCTGGTCTTTGTATATATTTTAGGTTTTTTTTTTACATAGGTCTAATCATAGTATGTCCTCAATTATGTATTCTACCTTTTCAACTTCATATGATGAACACATTTTACATGTAACTATATAATCTGCTGAAGGTTTTAAGTAAGGCAGGCATAGTCATTGCATAGTCTTTCCAATTTGGTAATGGTAGCTTTTATAAAAGTATATATTTAAATTGTAGAGGTTTTATTATGTTCAATATTAACTTGACTTACAGCATCTGGGAAACTGGTATAGGCTGCATCCAAAGGTTTCCCTGAAGCTCCTTGTTCCATTAGTCAAGTGGAAATGTCATAACTAAATAGTCACTCAGAGTTTTGTCAATATCTTTCTGGGCTCAGTGGATAATATGTGACCTGTCACACATGAGGGATTCTCTGTGGGCAGGGATGTATCCCACAACCCAGGCAGGAATGAGGTATTATTCCAAAGGGTCTCACTGTGGGCTGCCACTGCAGCTTGGACAAGGCACAGAGATAGAGAAGTCAATCGGCTGCCTGTTAGATTTGTAGGGCTCTGAAAGGCCAATTTGCTGGGATTAACAGAGGTCTGGCTTAATAAATGTTTCTGCTTGCCTAATAGATTTAGTAAATGAACCTTAAAATACTTGATTTAATTTAGCATTGCGCACTAGATATCGGTAGCCAACAAAGAATTCAGGAATCCTGTTGAGTGTTCCAGGTTTGCAAGGAAGGTGAAATCAGCCATGATGCCATATCAATTGATGAAAAACAAAAGCAATTTGGAAAACAAAATTAGCTCCTGCCTCTTCCCTAGTATGGAAGCTTGTGGTCTGCCATCTGGGGACCAAGTGTTCCCATTCAGCACTATTTGCTGTGACTCAGAGCCCTGACTGGCTGGTAGGATAGCACACTCTCTCCCACCACAGATGGCATTCCCTTTGTCCTGCAGCCCTGCACCCTTGTTTGGTCCCTGGATCTCCTAGGGAAACAGCCAGATGGAGAGAAGATCAAATATTCAGGGACAAGAGGAATTTCACCACTCTCAAAAGAGGTGCCTTTGCCTGACAGATTGCAGCTACCCAAGTCTAAGGTTACAGGAGTGTGTAGAGAAAGGAAGGGGGCACAAATAGACCACTGACAGCTAAGGAAGATGACAAGGAAGTAGTGAACGTTTCATGAAGAGAACACTGTGAAGGTAGAAAAATGCCTGGTGATGAGAGGTGGGAAGATGATAGCTGAGGGTAGAGAACCAAAATGGAGGACAATAGAATATAGCCACGATCAGAGAGAGTCATTCATGGAATCAGGAAAAGTAAAATCATATTGATTGCTCCTTTCATGTTTTCTCTCCCAACATTTTATTATGGAAAACTTCAAATATACACTAAAGTTGAAATAATTTTACAGTGAACATCCATATACCCACCGGCTGTAGCTACCATTAACATTTACTATGCTTGTTTTACCACCTGTCTCCCTTTCTGTTCTGTCCATCCATCAATTGATCTTAATTTTTGACTTATTTCAAATTTAGACACCAATATACTTTGTCCTCGATGCTTAAGCTTGCAAGTCATTAACTAGAGTGCAGTATTTGCTTCCCCATGACAGTGTAAAATGTATCAATAATGAAATGCACAAATCTGAAGTGTGCACTTTCTAGGTTTTGACAAACACATTCACATGTAACCCAAACTCCTGTCAAAATACATAGTATTACCATCACTCCAAAAGGTTCTCTCATTCCCTTTCTTAGTCAATACTCACCCCCAATCCCCAAAACCAACTGCTGCTTTGTTTTCCATCATAGATTAGATTTGCCTGTTCTAGAACTTCATCCATATGAAATCTTTTATGTAAGGTTTCTTTCTTATAGGTTTGGGATTTATCTAGGCTGTTGTATATATCAGTATTTTTTTCCTTTATGTTCATTGTGTGAATACACTATGGCTTTTTTTTATTATTTTCCTATTGGGGAGTTCCTGGGCTGTTTCCATCTTGGGGCTATTATGAATAAGCTTCCATGAACATTTTTGTTTATTTGTGGACATACGTTTTATTTTCTCTTGACTAAATTCTCAGGACTGAAATTGCTAAGTCATAAAACAGAAAATGGTACAATTACTTTGGAAAAATTGTTGCAGTTTCTTATAAAACTAAACTTTTCCCTAAGTTGTTGTGTCATTTCACAGCCCACCAAAAAATGTATGAGAGTTCCAGTGGCTCTGCATCCTTATTAATGTTTTATATTATCATTTTTAAAGAAAATTTAGCCATTCAGTTGGGTATGTCCAAAAAATATGACTAGGTGATGAAGCAGTTGAAAGTCTCCTAACAGATAAGATGGAATGGGTTGACCAGTAGGGACTAGAAAGTTTGCCAAAAGCCATTCATCAATCCTCTGTATTCTGATTGTTGAATAAGTTCTCACAGCTCTTCTGACCCAAAGCTTTCATTTAACAGATAAAGTACGAAGGCCCATAATGGGGACAAACTTTGCCCAAGGTAATTTATTACAACATTAATTTAATAAAGCCAGAGTTTCAAATCTTTGTTCTTCTTACACTAGAGATGGCAGTTCTGTGGTGTACATATTGTTATTCCATGGTCATAGCCAACACTGGTGTACTGAACCCAACTTGACTTCAGCTTCCTTCTCAACACAGGACACTAAACACCAACCATCTGCCCATGGGAGTTGACATACATCACAGAACCTACTTGCAACTGATTCATTGTTTTATTCAGAAGGCTGTACCTTTGTGTATATTGTTGCTGAGTCTTAATACTTGAACTCTGGGATCTGTCCTTAAAAGAAAGAGTGTATCTATTTCTACACTCACTTCTTTCATGTAGCAAACAAA
This sequence comes from Prionailurus bengalensis, assembly GCF_016509475.1. Classification (NCBI taxonomy): domain Eukaryota; kingdom Metazoa; phylum Chordata; class Mammalia; order Carnivora; family Felidae; genus Prionailurus; species Prionailurus bengalensis. The sequence continues at coordinate 62,966,878 of NC_057351.1, forward strand.
AAAGAAAGTGTGTCACAAGCTTAAGGCAATATCTCTAATCTTGCCCAACTCCAGCTATCTGCCTGGCCATAAAATAATGGAGTTACATAATTTTATTTTTATTTTATTTTATACTTTATTATTTTATTTTATTTTATTCTATTCTATTCTATTTTATTATTTTATTTTATTTTTTAACGTTTATTTATTTTTGGGACAGAGAGAGACAGAGCATGAACGGGGGAGGGGCAGAGAGAGAGGGAGACACAGAATCGGAAACAGGCTCCAGGCTCTGAGCCATCAGCCCAGAGCCCGACGCGGGGCTCGAACCCACGGACCGCAAGATCGTGACCTGGCTGAAGTCGGATGCTTAACTGACTGCGCCACCCAGGCGCCCCCTTATTATTTTATTTTTTAAGTTTTAATTTAAATTCTAGTTATCTAACATATAGCAACATATTAGTTTCAAGCATACAATTAAATAAATTGTTAATTTAAATTCCAGTTAGGTAACATACACTGTAATATTACTTTCAAGTGTACAATATAGTGACTCAACACCTCCCTGTGTTACTCGCTGCCATCACAACAAGTGCACTCCTTAATCCCCATCACCTATTTAACCCACCACCACCTCCCTTCTGGTAAACCATCAATTGGTTCTCTGTAGTTAAGAGTCTGTGTCTTGGCATGCCTCTCTCTTTTGTCCCCCCTGTGCTCATTTGTTTTGTTTCTTATATTCCACACATGAATGAAATCATATGTTATTTTTCATTCTCTGACTGACTTATTTTACTTAGCATAATACTTGTGGTGCAATGGTAGTCTGTCTGAGTCCAGAATTTTAAAGCAGAAGAAATCAAATTATGTTTCAGAAGCCCACTTGAAAATTGTGAGCTAGAAAGGAATTCCAGTCTTGCCGCAGAGACACTGCCTGAAAGCTGCATCTTTGAGCCTCTGCAGGGCTCTGACACACACATCTAGGCCATGTCTAGTTTAGAGTGAATGCGTGTGCTATGTAAGTGCTGACCCATACTCACCCCCTTAAAGAGCTGCTCTATGCATCCCCAACTGACTACATTCTTGGTCTCCATCCCATTGTTGTCCTGACATACAAAGAAGAGAGGGAGTCTGCTCATCTGTGTTTGTGACCTCTCTTTAAGAGCTGCCTTACAGCAGCCTTCTCCTGTTATGTCTTATCTCATAAACAACAGGAACTTGGACAGGCACAGGCTTAAGATGACCACCGAATAATGACTCTTGAACCTCAGGATCTTCATACTTCTCTTTGATAAGCACCTAATTATATCAAGATCCTAATTCTCAGGAAAATAATATAATTATTCTGTTTCTCTCCTTGGGAAGCTCCATATGTTATGAAAATAAAGCAGAAGAAAATAACTAAAATGGTCATAGATGTGTATGTTTATATGTTTTCCAACCTACTTAAAATGCTAGGAGTGCCTGGCAATGGAAAACACAGAATAAAACAAAAAGCCAGTGATCTGACCATGCATCCAACTTACATATATATTCTACTATATGAGGGCAGTGTGCCAATGATGGAGATACAGAAGGATGGAGATACAGAAGTAAATAAAGTGTGATCACGTCCCTGAAAGGTCTTATAGTCCAGTGGCATATAGGAGAAAATGCAGTTGACACAGAATATTGGAGAAGAGAAATAAATGATCTGTTTCCAGAGCCAGCTGGAATATGTTACTAATGTTGCTTCTACTTGGCCCCTGGAGAAGGACCAGAGTGATGTGCAAAATCCAGAGTGTCCAATCTTATCTTCATCTTTCAAGATTACATGTTACAGTCCATTTCAAGGATATTAGTACTCTTCCTGGATACCGGCTATAATCACAGTTTTTGGAAGCTATGAAAAGTCATTTTCTTCTTCCCCTTTTCAAGTGAGGATCCCTTGGGGATACACAAATACTATGCAGATTTGTGACAGTCTGAGATTTATAAGAAAGGAAGAAAATCTGATATCCCACAGAGGACTAAGTGGGTATTCCTACTCTTGTCTTTCAGCCCCTCATCACCCTGGATAGCAGCATTTCCTTCACCTTCCTGGCAGAGGGAACCAACAGCATCACTGTCCAGGTGGCTGCTGGAAATGCCCTTATTCAGGACACAAAAGATATCGCTGTTCATGGTAAGCCCTAAAAATTGTTCTGTGATGCCCCCTCCTGCTCAACCAGTCCTCTCTGCTCACCCTGATGGCAATCCCTGACTGCTTTGGAAATTCTTCAGGCTGGGAAAAAATTACATAGGTCAGCAAGTTTTCCAAACACACTTTCTACCTTGTTCCTGAATAGACACTGAGGTTAAGAGAAACCGGCACAGAATGGCATAGAAAAGCCCTTATTACTCCCCTAGAAGTAACTGCATCACATCCTGACAGGGTTCTCATTAGACAAAGACATATAATAAGTGAAAGGACACCAAGCTAGAAAGACTATCATAGAACCATCTATATCTGATGTCCTGCTGAAGTATCTACAACATGTATGCATCACCTACCATTTGTGGCCATGGGCACCGGTGATCTCAAAAGAGGAGTCATGCCCCTGACCTTGCAGAACTCATAGATAAATTACTGAGATTAACTACACATAACCAATTGTTGGAAATTCTAACATCCTTGGCTGCAAAGGCTCAAAAACAAGACTAAGAATATGAGGGCAGAGCTAGAAAGAAGAGTGGTAAATAGGGCTACCATGCTGTTCTCAATCCTGGAGAACCATTCCTAGCTATTGAATTTATTTTAATCACATTTTCTTCTAGCACCATCCCACACAACCTCCCCCAGGCACCTAAAGACTACTACTATACCTGGGGTTTTCTAAAAGGTTGTACTAAGGTATGTGATCCTCTGACTCAGACCATATTTCTTCAGCCTTACTTCAGGTGGGTGCCTTTTCCTACATCTCTGAAAATTTGATACTCTGGCTCTCTCATCAGGCAGCTGGAAGCCTTTTTTAAGCAAACATTGTTATTGAAGTGTACATTTTTTTAATTTTTTATTTTAGAGAGAGAGAGAGAGAGCAAGTGTGAGCCAGGGAGAAGGGCAGAGGAAGGGAGAGAGAATTCCAAGCAGGCTTCACACCCAGTACAGAGCCCAACACAGGGCTCAATCCCATGATCCTGGGATCATGACCTGAGCTGAAATCAAGAGTCAGATGCTCAACTGACAGAGCCACCCAGGCGCCTCTATTTGAAGTGTAGATTTAATGCAGAAGAGTACACAGATCATAAGTGTTTAGTTTCATGACTTGCCACAACATAAACAGACCTCTGTATCCATCAGCCACATCAAGAAACTGAACATGGCCCACACCCTACACACAGGGTTTCAATCTAATCCCCTGACAGTTTCTAGGAGGAAGGTCACAGGAAATGAGGGAGGGCAAGTGACAAGTTTCCATTCAAACAAGCACAGGTTGTAAATACTTTATCGTTGGCTCTACATGATACCGCCGACGGTAACAAATGCCTCCTTCTTCTGGAGTTTCATATTTATCTTTCATTTCAGTTAAGATGCTAGGAACTCTTACCTGGTAGGAGCACAAATCCACTTCCAGTCACCAAGCTCCACCTTCTTTTCAGAAGCCAAGAAACACACTGATAAGAAGGAATTTTAGTTGAGGCCACGTAGAAGACTGGACCCTTTCCCTAAAGCACAGTGATCATGCCATCTGCTAATCCACCACCCCTCTCTCAGCCCCACTCACACACCCTCTCTCCTTGCAGAATACTTCCAGTCCCAACTGTTGTCCTTCTCTCCAAACCTGGATTACCACAACCCTGACATTCCTGAGTGGAGGCAAGATATTGGCAATGTCATCAAGAGAGCTCTGGTTAAAGTAAGTTGGTTTTATCTTTGCTTACGTGTTAGTGTATAAAGAAAAAAAAACAGAGTGTCTGGTCTAGAATAAATTTTCATGGGTTAAAACCACCATTCTACAGTTATATGAGAATTCTCTGTAAAAAGAGAGACAAGAATCAGGAGGGTAAAGCAAGGATGGAGGGAAGTGGGGACAGTGGAGGAGAGACACACACAGAGAGAGATGGGAACCAGTGTTTGAGGATGGGAATTGGCCCTGTCTATATACCAAATTTTTCTAAGACAAGAGCTTTACCCCTTTAATGAACTAATGGATGGGGGCACTCATTGAATCTATACAGATATTATCATTCACTAGGCTTGTTCTTTGCCCACCAAAGGGGTTTCTTAACCACATATGTGGACTCACAAGACTACCATTGGCTATACGTGACGATCAGAAGGCTACAAGCCAGAATAAAGAACATACCTTCAGGGTAATAGAGTTCTAGAGTTAACCCAAGGCCATACTGGCCTTAGAGAGCTTTGAAAGGGTTCTGTTAACCCTTTTCTCAGAACTAGGCACTAGAACATAATGATGAGTACAACATGGGTTTTCAAATGCAGAGATAAGTCTAACATGATTAGTTCTATGGCAGAGGCATGGTCAGCATTACAAAAGAGCATGACGAAAAGTAGGATTCACTCTACCCAGACAAATGCAGGATTAGCACATTATTTGTGATTTGATTAATACTTGTGAGCTATTAGGATGGTCTTTGTAGGGAATACTTGAACTCTGTTTTAAAGAGCACATAATGGTTAACAGAGTTTGTGGTGTCTTTCAGGTAGAATGAACAGTATGTGCAGGCCATGGACTATTGAAAGAGTGGAGCATATTGGGGAAATGATAGAGTTTAGTGTAGCAAGTCTATAGGTTCTAAGGCAAGTATGACTATACTTGAGCTAGAATGGTTAGGGCAGCTTGTGAAGCATCACAGAAGCTAAAAGGGGTCTGACATACATCTGGTAGGCAGTGGGAACTGGATTTTCTTATTTAAGCAAAAAATACTGAGAATAGATTCATTTATATTCAGACCCTCATTTTGGTAACGGTGCAGAGGTTGGGCTGCTGAGGTAGGAAGTGAATAAGGTAGGGAATAAATTTCACAAAAGATGACCAGTTAAAAGAGTGCTATAGTTCTCTAGACCAGAGATAACAAGATCTTGAAGAGGAAAGATTCAAAAGCCACTTAGGAAGTTGAACAGTAGAATTGATGACTAATAGAATATAGTGTGAATGAGAGGGAGAGAGAAGCTTTTTGATTCCAAGAGGAGAGGGGTGATGGCCTTGCCCTTAGGCCATGTAGGAGAAACATGCTTGAGGAACGGTAATAGTATGATCTTGTATGTGAGTTTGGAGCACATGAGGAGCAGTTGGGTGAGATAACAAGGGGAGTTGAAACTATGGATCTGAAGGTCAAGTGCATATTCCCCCTGAAGGCAGAAATGTGGAGCAGTGACTGTGGAGGTGATTAGGCCCCCCAGGTGACTGGGATGCAGGGCAGACATGAATGCCAATGCTCCCCAAGGCAGAGGAGGACAATCTAGGGAAGGACCTGGAGAAGGAGCCAGCAAGAGAAGAAGAAGAAGAAGAAGAAGAAGAAGAAGAAGAAGAAGAAGAGGAGGAGGAAGAAGAGGAGGAGGAGGAGGGGGGGGAGGGGGAGGGGAAGAAGGAGAAAGAAGAAGAAGCAGGGGGAGGGGGAGGAGGAGGAAGAGGAGGAGGAAGAAAAGAGAGTGATTTAAGAGAGCATTCCTGTGGGGAGTTGTCTACCAGATGATCTTCATCTGAAATCTTTTTACAAAAACATTTTTCATAGAAAGGGATGAAAATGCCCCTGATCTTATATGCCTATTCACAGAAACATCCACAATTCTGTTGTATTTTATATGATTGTGTTTATTAAAAACATACTAACTTTTTAATAAATGACTTGGTAACTGTAATAATAATACTAGTAAATAATAATAATCAGACATGTTGATTGATGCCTGGGTCTTAAATCTCAGGAGGATCTGTCCCTCAAGTGTCCCTTTGGATGGGATTAAGTGAATCTAGACAGATGGGTCTAGAGTCTCTCCAAAGTTGCTAATTGACTGATACCCCCTGAGACCACTATTCCCTGGGACAAAGGGTCAGCCCAACCATTGGGTGATCCTCTGTGCTTTGCCCTCCAGAATGGTCTCTGGAGACTTGCTTCCCCTGGCTGGTTAGTATGAGGCCTTCTTGCCCCATAGACTTGGACACCAAGACTTTCAGCTACTTCGGGTCATGCGTCCCAACAGGAAACGGAGATGTCTGGCCAGTTCCAAGGGATCCTCTGTGTCTGGTAGACTCTTCTGGTTTCTGATTGCTGCTTGTTAGTTATCTGCAAGTTGGTGCTCTCACTTTTATCACATCCCTGGGAATTAACTCCAATCTATGAGCCTAGTCCCAAATAGGAATCAGAGCTGAGCAAATGGAATACAACCCCTCCACTTCTATTCAGTCTAGCGACTGTTTATTGAGTCTGTACTCTGCAAACATCATCAGAACAGTGAGATAACTACAAAGACTCCCAGAAATGTCTGGGTTAGCATTCATAAGAACTTCTCAGGGAAAAGCTTATACCAGCCAGATATATTCATGTCACAGGTGAGATGATCTAAGTCCCTGAAACATGGTAGACATGGTATCTGGAAGTGTTGGCATGAGAGACTAACATGGAGGAGGTTACTGCCAGTGGATATAGTCAGGGGAGACTTCTTGGAGGAGGCAGGTATTTCTGACAAATCAAAAACTACCCTATTTGGATTGGCAGCAGAAGAGGAGGTTTTCTGGATAAAAGACCTTCAGGGGACACATAGGAAAGAATAACCATACTCTTTTCCAGGGTAGGGGGAGCTCAGAGTTTTGTTCTCTTCAGGAATTTGCCTCCAGAGAGGCACTTAATTTTAAGTTTTTATCAAAAAGTAATATAATCCTTTTATTAAACACTCAGGAATAAAAAAAGTTTCACTCACGATCTCAGCATCTTAACACAACTTTTAGTATTTTATTTTGCTTTTTTACTCCTATACATTTTTATTTTTATAGGGTTGTAACCAAAGAAATATAAGGAAATAGATCAGAATGCAGCTATCATAAGTGTTTTTCCATGTTGGCTGACTGTACTAATTATCATCGTAATGGTAAAATAACGTTCTGTTGGATGATTATACCATTATTTACTTATTTTTTTGAAAATTCGAGTTTTTCTCTATTTATTTGCTATTACAAATAATGTTTTTCTTCCTGTGTGTGGCTTTTTCTATATTTTGGATCATTTCCTTAGGACAAACACTCCAAATTACAGTTACTAAATGAAGGGTCTGAATATTTTTATGGCCTTAAAGTAGTCTTTTGAAAAGCAAATCAGCAAAGTGAATTGATTTGTAGGGCTGGCAGCAACAAATGAGGGAGCCTCTTAAGCCTCACCGACATTAGTGATTTTAACTTAAAAAAAAAAATCCTGCTTTTGTAAGTGAAATAGGGTTTCTTGGTTTTTTTTTTTTTATTTTTTATTTGCATTTCCCCACATTTGTTTGTAACCTCTTATTCCTTGTTTGCATTGCATATCCATGTTTTTGCCAGAAGCTCTAGTGCTCTTATAGTGCAGAAAAATGGAAAAGAGGGGAGGAGCTTTAGCCACTGTTCCCAGCAACCAATATTTTGAAAAGCATCATAGTATTTTAGTTTCAGGATAAATGTATGTAAGAGCCAAAGGAGGTAGTGAAACTAATAATAGCACTTCTAAGGGGAAACAGAAAGAAAGCCTAGAGGAATATTGGAATGTGTGCCTAAAATGCTGTGTTTAAAAAACAAACGTGAGCCTTACACCCATGTGCACCCTGCTCCTTGTGGTTGACTCGGGGAGGCCGGTTGCTCCGGGGCTCCACTCTGTGGTCTGAACGTCCCTGCAGGTAACCGGTGTCCCGGAAGACCAGATCCTAGTTGCCGTGTTCCCTGGTCTCCCCACTTCGGCAGAGCTCTTCATCCTTCCCCCCAAGAACTTGACGGAGAGGAGGAAAGGCAATGAAGAGGACCTGGAACAAGTAAGTGACAGAACACTTGGCCAGGACACTTGCTTGCCCCCCACAGTCTGAAGGCACACAGTGATCTTTCCAGCCACGAAGGGAGGGGAGCTTTCTCCCATAGGCCCTGCAGCCTGTGGGTCTGCACAGCCCCCAGGGCGGTGCCAGCAGCCAGCCTGGCCCAGAATTAGCGCGAGTGCACAGACTGGAACATTCAGTGCGCAAGAAGGGAAAGCGTCCCTGGCAGCACTCATTCCAACAGTTGGCATCCCTGCAAACTTACTCGGGTCTCCCACCTGGTGACCTGGCCTGGGGGAGACACAGGAGGGGGAGGGAGGAATTTGAGTTTCCTTTTCTATTTCTAGGAAAAAGTGCTTCTTGTCCTTAAACATCCCGGTCAACCTAAGTTCTGCTTCAGGAGAGAAAATGAACTGCTTCTAACCATGTTTCTTTGGTGAGAGATGGATTGCTTCATCTTGCCTTGACTAAGGCAGCAGCGTGTCCGAAGGGATGGTGATTTACTGTCCTCATCAAATGGGCGTGTGGCTCCTGTGATGGGCACACCATTCTTGAAGTGAAGGGGCCGGTTTTCCCTCACTAACCTACTGCCCCCGCCTTCCTGTGATGCTAAGTCAGGAGAAGTAAATGAAAGTGAGAATAGGGGGCGCCCGGGTGGCTCAGTGGGTTAAGCGTCCAACTCTTGGTTCCAGCTCAGGTCATCATTTGTGAGATTGAGCCCTAGGTCGGGCACTGCACTGACAATGTGGAGCCTGCTTAAGATTCTCTTTCTCTGCTCCCCACCCCGCTCATGCTCTCTCTCAAAAATAAATAATTTTTTAAAGTAAGAATGGGCTTCTAAACATCAGCACAAATCATGCATTTGCTCCCACCTGAGGACATCTTCTCTGTCCCTATACTACTCACCTGGCCATCCCCTCCTCCATACGGCCATCCACAGTCATCTTCCAGCTGCACAGATACCAGCACAGTCCATTTCTCTGGAAAATGCAGCAGATCCTTGCCTTGTAGGGCTGCATATCGAAGTTGGCCAGAAATAAATTCAGCTTCTCAAAGCATACATCACTTTTACAAGACCTCTTTATTCTGAAATAGCAAGTGGCATGTGTGAACTATATTTGGAAGCTACAATATCCATCCATTTAGATAAATAGGTAATTACGGTGATGAATAGCAGCTGTGATATTAAGGCGCGTACAGCCAGATAAGAGTTAGGGACAACAGCCCAAGTCGGCCTCGGCTTTCATGTGGGAATTACAGAGTGATTAAATCGATGTTATGTGTTCCGAGACTTGCTAGGGAAAAGTAAAGAGGAAAAATTATCCCATAAAAAGAAGGCAGCTTCTGCTTTGATGTCTGCCTTCAATTGTCTCCAAAAGGAAAAAAAAAATAGAGGAATGGGCTGGGGACATATATGCCTGCTTTAGTCCTGGCAGGGGTGTCTCTGCCCTGTGTGTGTTACTTCATTAGATTAAAGAACTAATAATGGGTTGATGTTCTTTCATTTCATAATAGGTTGTGCTATGGTGAATTAGAAAGGCATGGATGAACAAGCACTGAACCAGGAATTGAATGAGATATCCATGTCTGTTATCAACTGTAATTCACTAAGTAACTCTGGACATACTCTCTCTGTCTCACTCTCCTCTCCAGCCCAAGCAAATACCACCAACTACTTCCCTGGGCACAGAGGGCTCCCAAGAGCTGTGAGAACCAAATTGATGAAAATGTCCTAATATCCTGTCTTCTGATTGAATGTGGTCACTGTTTGCTTATTGACCCTGGTTTCTTACTCCACGAGGAAGCATTATTTCATTTCATGTCTTCCTGTGAAACTCTCTCTCTCTCTCTCTTTCAGATTGTAGAGATGCTGTTTAATGCTCTAAACCAAAACTTGGTTCAGTTCGAGCTGAAGCCAGGGGTTCAAGTCATTGTGTATGTCACACAACTGACATTAGGTGAGTGCCTGCTGGAATCCAGGGGGAAATGGGAAGAAAAGGGAGGAGATAATCAGCAGACACTTCTCCACAAATCCCTGAAAATAGCTTTGAGGGCAGGGCTCTTTTGTGTAGTGATGGTTACAAGAAAGATTAATCACATCTTTCTTGGGGCTTCCTGTCAAGGTGGCAAGAAGACTTCATTAGAAGTGGCTTTGCTATTAAATCCCTGTATGACCTTGGGGAATACCTACAATGTTCTTAGGCTTTGACTTGGTTGGTTGGTTGGTTGATTGATTTTTAATCTGCCATGGTCAAAATTATATATAGTCCTCAAGGTTTCTTAATTTCTATGATTCTCAAATTCCATGAATCTTGGTTGGGAGGTCAGATCAGGTAATGTAAAAAAAAAAAAAAAACCTTTGGTTTACGTCTGGTAAGTCTAAGTTGATACAGAGACAAGCTCTAGTGATTGATTTGTAAAAGAAATTTGAAAAGGCATGTCCCATTGGGCATCCACTACTGGCTCTCTGGGAGAGCCTATTATAGCTCTTATTAATATAAGACTTTGCAGATGTGGAGGTTCCAGATGTGCCCACTCTGCAGTGTTTTAGCAAAAGGAGTGTAGAGGAGGGGAATGAAACACTGCATCAGTATTCAATCGAAGGTTCCCGATGGGCCACCCATCATTATGTCAACAGGCACTCAGGCTAAGAGAAAGAACATTCAAACCCTCCTTCTACTCCCCTTAGCTAGACACACATTGCTCACCTCATACCAAGAACAGTAAATGTCCCCAGGCAGAGTAGAAGAGTTGACTTGTCCCAAGAAGCTGTGATTGAGGATACTATTTTCATCATGGAAGCCAAGCTTCCCATGCCCGGTTAGCACGCAGGGCAGGGCAGTTGGAGATTGACTATGAGGATGAACATCAGCTGGCCTCCTTTCTCCAGTGGGATCTCCCTCCATGTGGTAGCTTCCAAGTGAGCCATCTTCTTTTTCCTCCTAGCTCCATTGGTGGACTCCAGTGCCGGGCACAGCAGCTCAGCCATGCTTATGCTCTTGTCAGTGGTGTTTGTCGGCCTGGCTGTATTTTTGATCTACAAGTTTAAAAGGTATGCTCTACTATCACTCAGTTTTGATACTGGGGCTAGATTCATGGGATCTGGTTCTTCCTATAACCAGAGTTCCTACACTAATCCTAAATATGTGAAATTGATTCTCTGAAGTTTTTTTTGGCACTGGGGGACAGCAGGAATAGTGGAGGGTCCAGGAAAGAATAAATGGGTTTAAGAATCTGAACTCTATCCAATTTATAGATATATAGAGTTAGGAAGGTAAGGGGCAGCCTATGAAATCAATTCTTTTTTTCTCTTCAAGAGAAGTGGAAAGATTTTTCAGACCTCACCTAAATTTCTTAAGTAAAGTCTTGGATATTCAGATATTTTCTGCCTCTTAACACCCATTGAGGGTGATTAAGCGGACAAAATGCAGCAGAAATCTGGTGCACACATGGACACACACACACATGCATGCACGCACACACACACATGCTTTCTTACCTTGTGTTGCAGCCACCTGGTCTTTCTGTGTAAATTTGCATGCTAAAAATATTCAACCTTTACCCCTCTCCCTCTTTTTCCTGTGTCTGAAGGGCAATTGATCAGGCAAACCAAACTTCACATGTATTCAGATATTACTTTTGAAGGCCACAGGAGAGGTGACATAACAGGATACTTATTAAAACATGAACTTGAAATCAATAATGCTGTACCATTATTTGAATAGTATAATACTTCTACCAAGAGGTGTCCTGGTTAAGAGCATGAACTCTGAAAATCAGATAGACCCAAGTTTTACTTAGTATTTGTAGCCTTGAGCCATTGGATTTGCCTCCCTAAGCCTTAGTCTCTTTATCTGTAAAGTGAAGAAAACAACGATACTTAATAGGCTTGCTCTACAGTTCAAATGTAATAATATTGATAGCTGGTACATACTAAATAATCAAAAACGCTAACCTATGATAGATAACAGATAACATGCCTTCCAAAGGTCCCTTCTGTGTCACCAACTGGCGCATGGTCGGCTCACAAAAGATTGTATCAGTGGCATAGAGAAGTGCTTCATAGAAACACTGGTTAAAGTGAAAACATCATTAATTATTCTGAAAGCAAAATTTAGTCCTGAGAGTCTTCCTGGCCCCTGAAGGTAATGCTTTTAGATTTTGAAAGAAATCAGCAGGAAAGGTGCTTGGCTCCACCCTTTCCCCCAACCCTCTTTAGCTGCTCTCTAGTGGATTCCTCAGGCTTAAAAACACCAGTTTTACTCAGTACACATCTCAGCAGGAATCCTTCAACACTGTCCTCCTTCTGAAGGAGGTTTACCTTCCTACCCATTAATAGACCAGTATGTCCTCTTGGATCAAGACATGTCAACCCACCTGCCCATGTTTCCTTTGAAGAAGGGCACAAACCTTCATATCACAAGTAAAGAGCGGGGTTCCTGGGTGGCTCAGTTGGTTAAGCATCCGACTTCGGCTTAGGTCAAGATCCCGCAGTTCGTGAGTTCAAGCCCCATGTTGGGCTCTGTGCTGACAGCTCAGAGCCTGGAGCCTGCTTGGATTCTGTGTCTCCCTCTCTCTCTGCCCCTCCCCTGCTCGCTCGCTCGCTCTCTCTCAACAATAAACATAAAAAAAATTTTAAAAAGGAACAAGTAGAGAGCAAAGATTCCATATAGAGACAGACTAGTCAGGGAAACACCCATTTGTGGATGTACTTCACTTACATGCAAAGCCCACTTTTATTCATCCAAGGATTTGATTATGGGGAAGCCTGATGTTTGCTAGAGCTGGAAGATCAACTAAACCAAATTTATCACCATCTGGCTTCTAGAGCTCCATGCTTGCTGAGGACAAGGGCCAGGTAGAAGTCCTGCAAAACGTATTTGTGTCAGGCATCTCCAAACTAAGGCAAGACATCTCATGACTTAGGAAGTTTTCTGTTCTCTTATAAATTCTACTAAACTCCCTAGACAGTCAGCTTATTAAAATAGGCATCTCTAAATGTGTACATTAGAATTCTTGAATCTCTGCCAGGTAATGACATCTCTGAATTACTCTACCTCTATAGTCCCCAAATATCAGCCAACTCTTTCTGTGTCCCTGACAGTGAATCATGAACCTAAAGCTACACGAAGCAAACACCACTCAAACTGGATAAGCAGTAGAGTCAGTTAAGGTAACCAATCATCAGTTATCTTTTCTTTTCTAGCTACCTTTTCTGGAAGTTTGTTTCTCAATGCTCTAGCTCTTTGGCTGAGGGCCTGTTGGATTTTCTTTTATTTCTTTGGTCTCTTTTTCCCTCCACATCACCTGGAACTCCAGTGATGGCTGTATGCGAGGTGGCTGGCTTCCTATCAAGTAAAGGCCAGGTTCTTATCCGTTATTCCCAGAGGCTCCTTTGTTTCTTTAATTACTGTCCAATAGAACTTTTGGTATTAATGATTTAAATGCACCATAACCTGTACTGTCCAATATGGTAACCACTAGTATGACTGAGAAACTGAACTTTAAATTTTATTTAACTTTGATTAATTTAAATTTAAGTGTCTGCACCTGGTTTGCAAACATTGAGCACATCTAGAGAAAGGGCAGTTCTGTTTCTGTTTCCAGATCACTGGCCATGCTGAGTTTTCAGACACAAAACTGTCTCTGTGTAATCATCAGCATTAGCTCACCAAACCACCTTTTCATTCCACAGACATTTACTGAGGGTTCACTGTGTGCCAGGCAGTGAAAACAATCTCAGTGCCCCAAGTGGTCACTTACCAGGGGAAGGAGAAGACAGCTACCATCAGCCTCAAGCTTCCTTTAAATAAATATCACCCTGTTTCTCACATATGATCTTATTCTTGGGTAGCTGTTTTCTGAAGTTTTAGACAATGTTTTAGACAGTAATTAGAAATCATTATGACCTGGCTTTTATTTTCTGAAAATTCTGCCTAACAAGACTTTCTATACGGTAAATCTGTTTTTTGTTTTTGTTTTTTTCTGGTTATCCAAGAATACTTTTGAGCTTCTCCCACAGGCTCCTAACACTTACAGTTGGAGCAAACAAAAACTGAATTTTTTATGGGTGACTTGGGTTGATCCATCGTCCTTCTCTTATTAAAACCTATATGAATGCGGAGGTGAAGACATGCCCCTAAATGTCTTAATTGTTAACCTTTTTACCTGCAAAAATGGGCCTTAGTCTGATATTCTCAACAGTCCTTGAAGTGCATGTGTTAAGAAATGAAAAACAATTTGACAATTTTTAAAAATTGTTTCTATGTTTATTTATTATTGAGAGACAGAGAGACACAGAGCATGAGCAGGGGAGGGTTAGAGAGAGGGGGGAGACATGGAATCCGAAATAGGATCCAGGCTCTGAGCTGTCAGCACAGAGCCCAACGCGGGGCTCGAACTCACAAACTGCGAGATCATGACCTGAGCCGAAATTGGTCGCCCAACCGACTGAGCCACCCAGGCGCCCCTGACAGTTTTTTTTAAATGTGCCCATTATGACATAAAATTCTTTCCACCCGTCTGTTGAAAATGTTGAAAAAAATCTGCCTGTTGTTTAGAGATTGCAAGAAAGTGAACATTCTTTATAAGGGAAAATTTTTCCAAATCCCCACTGGTATCACTAGGAATGCAGGAAAAGGGGAGGCAGTGAACTCTGGCTGCAGCTCTGAAGTCCGCAAACTTGTGTGATGAGGAATAGTGTGACTGCCTCCAGCACCTAATAAATATTACAGTTGATCCCAGAGTTCATGAGTAATATGTACTTTTATGATTAGAAGAAATCTAAGTTGTTAGCTGCATGTCTATTTAGATAAGAAGAAAGTAAGGGCCAGCATGAATTTTTAATTATACGTATTTAGAGAGCCTGTGGTTTGCTGCCTCACATAGAATCTATTTATTTCAGGTTCTTGTAAATTATGTTAAGCTGGGTTAGACCAGTAGGAATCACAAGGACACGTCTCTTAATGTATGTAAAACAACCATGGAGGAAATGAGAATTGAATGAAAAGGAGTGGTAGAAACCATCCATGTTTCATCCCCATTTTTGGGTCTTTTCTAACAAATTAGCTACAAGTAAATCTTATTAAATGCCCACACTCATTGGGGTTGGAGTGGGGAAGGGAATACAGAAGCTTGAAAATACCGCTGCTTGGTACCAGGGCAACAGAGTGATTCTCCTTTAGAAAGGCACAGAACAGGGGCGCCTGGGTGGCGCAGTCGGTTGAGCGTCCGACTTCAGCCAGGTCACGATCTCACCCTCTGTGAGTTCGAGCCCCGCGTCGGGCTCTGGGCTGATGGCTCAGAGCCTGGAGCCTGTTTCCGATTCTGTGTCTCCCTCTCTCTCTGCCCCTCCCCCATTCATGCTCTGTCTCTCTCTGTCCCAAAAATAAAATAAAAACGTTGAAAAAAAAAATTAGAAAGGCACAGAACATTCTAGATTGGGATGGGCGCCTGATGCCTTAAGTTTTAATAATATCATTGCCAGGGATCAGCTTCGTGAAATGTCTGGACTTTAATCCAATCTCCCCATCATTCAATGGGTTATGAGGGGTCTCTTCTAGATATAATATTCCAAGGTGAAAATGTGGTCTTTTTGTTTGAGAACATAATATATGAAGGTAGAAAGAGCACATGCTTTGAGGTCATCTGTTCATTCATTTAACAAATACTTCCTGAAGATAAACCATGTGCCAAGCACTGTGCTAAGTTGTGTGTGTAGCCGTGAAGACAGAGAACATAGACCCAGAACGCATGGGACTTTTAGGCAATGGAGACAAAGACAGAAAACGAGTTGGCAAAGTTGACTATTCCACCACCCTAAACCCAGGACCCTATCCATTTCTTTCATAAACACTATCCCATAATTATATCCTTTTAACAGGAGAGGTTGGGTGGTCAGGAGAGGCCTCTCAGAGCCAAGTTCTGAAGGGCAGAAAGGACACACCATCATGAGAAGAATAGAAGGAGGAGTGTTCTAGAGGGAACAGCTGGTTCAAAGTGCCCACGGTGGGGACCAGTTTGATGTCCTAGATTCTTACACCTCACAGTTTGGGGCTCAGAGCAGCAGCCTCAGAATCTCCTGGGAGCTTGGCAGAAATGCAGAAATTTCACCCCATCGCGTACAGACCTATAGAGTCACAAATGCATTTTAGCAAGAACTCGGGTGATAAAAAGTACATTAAAGTTGGAGAAGCCCTGGCTTAGAGGAATTCAGAGGAGGACACAGGACTGGAACACAGTGGGTCAGGGGATAATGGAGATGGGTCAGGAGATGAATCCAAGAAGATTTCAATCTGAACCAGCCGCTCTTCCAACCTCAAGTCTTTCTGCCTGGCTTCCAAACCTACAACCTTTGTGACTTTGAAGGAAGTTATTTCGCTTCTCTTAATCCTCTCCACAATCCTGAAAGGAAGCTATTGTTATTCCCATCAAGCAGATGAGGAAACTGTCCAACTGTTTAAGATATTTGGCCCATGGATGGTGTTCTGAATATGGTAGCAATGGCTGGAAGCCTTTTCTCTCTTGGCTACTCATAAAGAAACCAATGTAAATTGATGCAGTAGATGCAACCTTAGAAAAAAGCTGTCTTTTCACTGTGGTAGAACCTTCTGAGTCTCAAAGTCCAGCTCCTTGAAAAGATTCATGGCAGATAAGTACATTAAGGGTTTTAGTGCAACCTGATCGACAGCATTGCCCTTCTGTTTACACCTGTTTTGTTTTGTTTTTGTTTTTTGGGGTTTTTTTTGACCCCAGAAGAAGGTGCAGCCCTCACGGAGTTCTGCGGTTTACATCTCCACTGGGCCATCTGCTCTCTGGCCTTCTGCTTCTTGGCCTCCTGGCTGCAGTGTCGGCATGACCAGCCCCTTTCCCTGACATGGGCCTGTCCTATAAATAGCTTCTTCCTCCCCCTTATGACCCAGGATCTCCCAGTTGCCCAAGTTTGGCGTACCCTGTGATCATAATCTGATTTTTGTAGGAAAATCCCCTGGATTAACATCTATGCTCAAGTCCAACACGACAAGGAGCAGGAGATGATTGGGTCAGTGAGCCAAAGTGAAAACGCCCCCAAAATCACACTCAGTGACTTCACCGAGCCTGAGGAACTGCTGGACAAAGAGCTGGACACCCGGGTCATAGGTATGTGTGCTGGTATCACCAAGCTCCTGTGTCCTCTGTCCTCCAAACCCGAGGTCAGCTGGCTCGTGTGGCCTGTCCCTCAGCTAGTACCAGACTGGAGCGGGGTGGGAAACAGCTGGCTACAGAAACATACTCATGTTTTAAAATTTGTCTGTAACCTCTGGCCACATGAAATTGGTAGATTTTTTTTCCCCCCTTAAAAGTAGACCAGGATAGAAAGTGCTGCGGTTGGAGTAGGGGAGGGATAAGGCCACCTATGCATTACTGTTGGGATTTGTCTTTCTTTCTCTGAAGCAAAAGTGGATGTCGTAATTCATAACCACATGAATATTGGCTCTGGTATCAGAGGGGCCTGGGTGCATTTTCTTGCTTTATCAATCTGCTTGCTCTGTGACCCCTCTGTACCTCACATTCCTCATCTGTGAAATGGGAATAATTGTACCTACCTTCCAAAATTGTTGTGATAATGAAATGATGGTGTATCATTAGCACAGTGCCTGCCACATAGTACGTGTTCAGTGCACGTTGACTATGACCATTGTCATTAGTGGCGTGGAAGAGGGCAAGGCATTGCTCCTACCTTGCGTGCTGATGTGGGAGATAGCACACCTTCACATAGACGGCATAAGCCAATGAGCTAGTAGGATAGCCTGTCCAGGTGTCCTTTTTAATAAATACATAGTAGGTACCTGTTCAAGGTGGCTTGGTATTTAACAGTAAATAAAATAGACACAGGTTCCTGCCCTTGTGAAATTGACATCCTCTCTCCTTCTGTGTTCTCTTCCCCGCAGGAGGCATTGCCACCATTGCAAACAGCGAAAGCACAAAGGAGATCCCCAACTGCACTAGTGTTTAATATCCACAAGTCACGTGGTCAACCATCTTTCTGACCTTATTTTTGATGATTACTATTACTCTTGTTATGGAAAAATGAAAATGGCTTTTTTAACCTTTTGTTTACCAAGGGCCCCTTCATAAAGAGCAGGCAGATGCTTATTAGCTGTGGGAGGCAAAGGAGTTCTTAGCTGATTAAAATGAGACAAAAAGAATAAATGGCCGTATTTGTGCGGAGGGCAAAGGATGCATCTTCCTGTGGCCTCCTTGGCTTTACTCTGCCGCTGACAGTGTGAGGACTCTTTTTACTGTGGTCTCCTTTGTCGTTTATTTGCTTTTTGGGTTTTTTGTTTTTGTTTTTTGTTAAGTTGGGTTGGCTTTTCATTAACCTCCCATGTCTTGCTTCCCACCCCCACAATCACCAACACCCTCCCCCCACCCCCAGCACACACCCCTAGAACACAAACCATTCCCCAGTTAGATCTGCAGGAGGTGGGTTGGTGGGGAGTGAAAGTAGCTGCAGAAAGCGTGCACATCTTTACGAAAGAGGCCCTGCCTCGTGCATGTCGATAGCGAGGCTACAGGTGGCTTCTTGTATATAATTACAGTGTAAATAGCTTTTTATTTCCTAAGAAATAATTTAATGTTTAGTAAAAAAGAAAACCGAAAAAAGAAAGATGCGTGTGTTGGCTTATGCACTCACCGTCCGAGCTGACCAACCCCCAGGCCTGCTAGATGTGTTGGGTTCTGGATGCTCTCCAGTTGTCTGTCACACTTAACTCTTGAATCTCTGTGTCCATGCATAGCTGGTTTCTACCTATGTATATAAAAGGGGGGAGGGCGGGACGGGGAGGGCTTCTTTGGGACAATTAGTAAAGGAAGGACTAGAGTGACATCCTAGAACAATGAGGGTCTTTCTGTTCCATCAGTGACGTGGAAGAAGTTGCACGATGAAGCCCACCAGAGACTTCTAACTGAGACCCAGGTGGGGAAACAAGGCTTCCCCTCCAAAAGGAAAGCATTGAGGGTACTTGCCAGCCGGAGAAGGTGGTTTTCCCTGAAGAAGCTAGGCCACAGATCTAAGAGGAACAGTCTTTGTGCTTTCTGGTCAGATTCCATGGAAATGTATAATGCTTGTGGAGAATTCCTGGGCTATTTTTAGCTCAGAAAAGCCCCTGAGCACTAGGTTAGGCCTAGCGAGCGCGTCTTGGCACAGGAGTCCAAGAGGCTGGGAGGGATGTGGCATTTGTGGCATCATGAGTCCATGTAAGCCCTGCAGGCCAAATAGGGGGCTAGCCTTTAATGATATTAGTCAAAGATGATTTTAGCAAAGCTGTGCTACTTGCTTGTCAGATGTACACAACTTCCTTAAAGTCAAATGTCTGCCTTCAGTTCCCTTAAGATAGTTCTTGCCTCTGGGGCGAGTGGCTTTCAAAGCCAGCTTCTCCTTTCCAGCACCCCGGCCCCTTCATGCATTCACACACACTACTTCTTTTCCGTAGGGTCACTTTAAGCCATGCCGTAAGCATTGTTTTCTTTTCGGGCTCAGCCTGAGTCTACTTGTTTTAAAAAATGATATACTGTATATATACACGAGGAAAGGCCGGAGTTTGTACCTGTTAATTTTTGTGAGCTATTGTTCACATTCTTCTCTGTGAGACCCCGAGAGAATGTGACCTAGAGAGATCTGACTGGCTACAGCATAGATGAGGATAAGGAGCGTTTCTAAAGATTCTGCTTTTTTGTTTCAAGGGTTAAATGGGGCAGACAATTGCAATACTTGTACTAAATACTGGAATACAAATGCATGAGTCATGTCTATATATACAGTATATGTATATATACTGTTCTTGATTTTATTGTTCCATTTGAATATTTCTACTGTAAAAAAAAAGACAGTGGTTTTGAAATTGTTGAAAATAAATGTATTTTTGTACATCAAAGCTACATACTTGGCTGACATTTTTCTCTTTGGGCAGTTCTCATTATTGTTATCAGTCAACTGTTCCTGCACCAATGCTACATGGCCAGACAAAACAAACAAAAACAAAAAGCTTACAACGCAGATATTTATGTTTTATTCGTGAATCTCCAGGTTGGCTGTGGTTTGGCTGAACTCAGTTGGGACGGCCCGATCTCTCCTGAACTAGTTCAGATGCAGGCTTCAGTTCGGTCCAGGTCGTCTTCATGCGTTGTCATCTTCTGAGACCAGAAGCTACCCATGGCATGGCATTTCATGGTGGATTACAGAATTCCAAGTGAGGCCAGCGGAATACTCTATGCCTCTAAGGCCTTGGCTCAAAATGGTCACTCTCTTTACCATCATCTACATTCTGTTGTCTAAAGAAAACCGCATAGCCACGTCCAGCATCAGTGGCCAGAAACAGTCTCTGCCTCCTCTGGTGTAAGGCACCCCTAAGTCACATGGCAAAGGTGTGGGTATATAATTTCAATCTAGGGGAGGGCACAAAGAATTGAGAACAGTAGTTAACAACAGTTCAATCTACCATACTTATTCATTTTCTATGGTCCTGTGGGGAACTTTCATTAGATGGCCCATTTCCAAGTTTCGATCCCAATATTTGTGGCCAGGACTTCTGAGCAGAAGGCTTGGTAACCACAAGGCCTTTGAGGCTGGCATCAGATCCCAGTGGGTGGTAGATAGAACTCCAACTTGGGCCTTGAAGATTTTAGCAGAGGAAATGAGAAGGAAGCAAGAAGATGTATTTTCTTTATTATTATGATTATTATTATTATTATTATTTTAACCTTTTTATTTTTTTAAGTTTTTTAAAAAATTTATTTGAGAGAGAGAAAGAGAAAGAGAATGATCAGGGGAGGGGCAGAGAAAGAGGAAGAGAGAGAATCCCAAGCAGGATCCACACTATCAGTGTGGAGTCTGATGTGGGGCTCTTTCTCATGACCCGCAAGATCACGACCTGAGCCAAAACTGAGTCAGACGCTTAACTGACTGAGCCACCCAGGCACCCCTATTTTAACCTTTTTTAATGCTGTTTGATGCATCAAACCAGCAATAGATCTTCTGTCCACTGCTGAGTAAGGAATTTGGAGGGATGAATGAGTGGCTCTTCCCTAACATTAGTACTTAGGTGAGCTAAGTGCTTACAATAAGGGCTGTAAGTTAGATGTTTTAATTATTTTTTTAGTGTTCAAAATAGGTAATAAATTTCCACGGATCCCAGAAGCCAAGGAAACCCTAAAACTTTGGTCAATAATTTGTTCCTATATTTTGGATACTAGCTGACCATTCCAGAATCTTATTTTTTGTAACTCAAATGAAAGATGTAGGATGAAACAAAGGTAGTTTTCTTTTGATTGGTGAATGTATTTAAAAATTATTATTCTTGGCATCACATGAGTTATGCTCACCTTTTAAAAAATTCATACTGTCGGAGTAACTTCTTCAATGGGGGATGCCATTTATAGTGCCTCTAAAAGAAATAATGAAGTGTTTTTTGGTCTTACTAGTGGTTCATAATATAAGGTGCCTGTACATCTTTAAGGTATTTTTAATAGTTTTAAGCTTCCCCTGTAGTGTAAAGTGTCTAATATCCTTATCCCATGTCAAAAGTGATTTTTCTAAATGAAGTCGTTTTTGCTTTCCAAGGGGATCTGAATTCTTCCCATATTAATTTATGTTGGGGTTGATAAAACTCCACCAGATTAAGAAAGGATGACAGTGAAATCAAGTGGTAAAACAGAATGAGTCAGTTGGTTCATTTGGGCTAAGCCCTGCTAGGAATATAGCCTGTGCAACCAGCACATGGGCCTGCCAGATTTCTCCTAGCAGACAGCCAAAGGCAGATGGCGGAGAATGTGATTGGCTTTGTAGCTATTTCTATGCGGGGTTTCTCACAAGTGGTGGGGACACTCTTTGCACCAGAATTGTCTTCTCTCAGGAGATTTGAAACCTGATAAGCCTGCAGAAGTGCTCAGGCTGGGGCCTGGAGTTTCTGAGGATTCTCCTGTCTGTTGAAGTTTGAGAATAACTGCTCTGTCTGCCACTAAAATAGCTCAGGGAGAGTTACTGGGGAAAAGTCACCTCCCTTGGTTCCTGTTACCATGATACAAGGCACCTTAATCTGCAGAAGTGAGAACCACTTCCAAATTGGCTCATTTCCTCCTGGGCAACAGCTGCAGCTCCGAGAGAGTCACCCAATTGAGTTATCTGGGACAAAAAAACACACTGCGAGTCAAGGTGGTGATGGATTGGATGTTGGAAAGAATATTAAGCCAGGAATTAGGAGATCTCTGACTTTCAGCAAGTCATTCTGGACCATGATTTCTTATTTGTAAAAGGAGAACACTTTATGGCCTGCCTCACTGGCTACTTCTGATTTACAGAGGTGTGAAGAACACATTGCCAATTCCAAAGTTGATAGATGACTAGTACGGGCGTACTTAGGAAAACTCTCTTCTGTAGGGGGATAAACTGAGAGAGGAAAGTGACTTCCCTATGGTTATATAACAAGTTAGTGTGGAGCTGGAGACAGAACCCATGTCTTCTTTATAACGGGGCAGTGTTCTTTCCACCACATCCCTTCCTGACAAAAGCAAACTTGGTTGAACTGCACATGACTGAGCTTCAGTGGAAAGCCTAAGGGTTATGCCAATGTGGCTCCTGTATTTATAGTGTCCAGAATGGTTTAGCATCTAACTTCCCAAGTGTGTTCATCATTTAGTGGCTCACAGCCCTCCACTTGTCATTGCCCTCCTGACCCACTTGTTTAGCAGCCCATGGCCCGATGCCCTCCCTTGCTTCCCTCACTGGACTGAAATACGGCTACTCAATAGACAGCTGCCAGGCCCCAGCTTCACATGCTAGGCTGCTTGCCTTTTAAAGCAGTTGGCCTTGTTCAGAGGGAAGAAGGCCAGAGAGCAAACATAAGCAATGGGAATGCCTCATCCTGACACACACACCAGACCCTGCCAAATTCTCGTCTACTCCAACATTACTGCCAAGGGGGACCAGATGTAGCCCAATTACCTCCAGAGTACTGCGTCTTGATGTCCCTTAAACTTAGTTTAATTACCATTAACTTTACAGTAGCAGAGTTCCCTTTAAAATGCTCTTCGCCTCTGTGTTCTTAGACCATATATCATGATGAGATATAGGTTCATTCAGAGCGGAATCAATGGCACGTTGTATACAAAAATGGGAGGAGAACCTCAGCTAGAGTTCAATTTATTCAGAAACTAACAAGTCTCAATAAAACTCCATTACTTTTTCATTGTCTGAGGCCCAGAGGGATATAATCACATAATCAGGTTCCAATTTCCCTATCTATAAATTGACAATAATGACATCTGTCTACCTCACAATGTTGGAACCCAGATCAAATGAGATAATTTGGGTAAAAACAGACAAAATAACTAGAGCTTGACAAATAATGAATTGAACCTGAGAGGCCTGAGTTCTTTTGTGCTGGGTCTCCTTTCTCTGTCCTCCCTGCCCTCCAGTTGTAAAAACTATCTGACCACTTACCTACTCTCACCTAGGGCTGTACTTTCAGGGAAAGAATCAGAATTACCTGGGGAGATATACCATCCCCCTCCATTACCCCTCAGAAGGAAGAGAATTTTGGTAAAAATCAGCTATTTATACCTGATGCCAAAAGTCACAGCTACTTTTATTGCTTGTTTAAAAATATATAACTTATCTAATTTTCCTTGTGAGACAGGGACCACGGGAACGAGCCCCAAGTGAAAAATATTATGTACCTGGGTCATTTTCTATTGGCTGTTATTGTCAAAACGCTTCTACAGAGCAGAACTAGGATGTGGCTCCAAATACAAGCCAGACTTAAAGGACCGTGGCTCCAAAAATCACTAATGAGCCGCCGGTGTTGCCTGCCAATATCAGTCAGGACAAGACCCTTCCAACCAGTTGGGATGAGGTGTTTGTTTTTCTTTTCCACTTATTAGCATAATGGACCGGAACGGGAACTTGGATAGGGACTTTCTCTATATAAGCAGGACCTTCCACTGCATTTGGGGAGGTTGATCTAAGTGTTCATTCTTGCTGTGTCTCCTGTCACCTGGAGCTGTAGCTCCAGTAAAGCCTTTCCTGTATCTTTGATTTTGGGGTCTGGCCTTGTTGCTATTACTGTGGGCCCAAGAACCTGATTCCGATAACACTTGGACTATATAAAAGTTGCGAGAAATGGATACTTCCAATCAGGGTGGCTAAAATGCCTCATAAAATTAACAACTAGAGGCTGCTGTGTTCTGAAATACGCTCTTCCCAAATGTGTTGACGTTCAGGGTTCAAAACAGTTCGGCCTTGCTTGTTTATGGTTTTTTGGCTTCAGAATTTATAAGTAACTTGCTTCTTGTTTATTCTCCCTTCTCGTACAAAGCTTTTGTGAGGATGCGTGCAATTCAGGTCCTGAGGTCCCTCAAAGCTCCTCTGAGGCTCACTGGCGTGAGTTCCATCACCATACCTTGAAAAATAATCAGAGAAAACAATTATTTGTAAAAATACACATTTTCTATATCCGCAGGTACCAAGGACACCTTTCTTGCCTTCAACCCTGGTCACATCTCAAAGAGAGCTCTTTCAGAGAGGGAGCTCAAGATGCAGATTCTTTACAAAATGTCACCAAAGACAGAGGAAAATAGATGATGACAGGCACACATGCTGTCTGTCATTACGGCTCAGTATCTGGGGAACAGCACTGTTTGCAGCCACTAGAAATGCACCAGATAAAGTGGGGCCTTTAGTGATTTGCTCCTGGGAAAGTATGCGGTCTAGTCCCTGAAGAACAGAGACTTCTTAAGATGAAATGTCTGTGCCCAAAGTGTCCCATGAGCTGAAGGCTGCTAGGCTCCAGGAATTTCTCACAGCTAAGCAGGCCCCACTTCTTCCTAAAGCCTCTCCCAGAAGCCTCTTCTTATGATGCAAAGTCCTTTGTTGCTTCTCCCTTGCAGAGGGTTATTGCTGTCAGCATTCCAGGAACTGGTTGCAATTAAGAGTATGTCCAAGCATGGTGGATGGAAAGAGAAAGGAGGCCACACAGAAGCAACAGAGAACAGAATTGTTTTTCTTGTCACTAATCTATCTTCCTTGGTTTCTGGGCAGAATCACCTGGGAAGCACTTAATTGTCTCCATAAACACACACCTGGTCCTTGGAGCGCCAGAATGGTTTTCTTGCACTGACCTTCCAAAATCTTATGGTTCAATTAGAGAATTTCTGGGCTTCTTCCATTGGCAGCTGGGACACTTTGTGGGAGGGGCAGTGAGGGAGGAAGAGGAGAGAAATGAGCCTAGAGAAATAAAGTTAATCTTTGTCAATTACAAAGCTTTACTTGACACATTCTCATTTCAACCTGTCAATTTCAGATTCTCCTCTGTGAGGGGAAAATGCAGATGCTCCCCAGATTTCTAATCTATTTATAATAGTAACAAGACAACTCTAGGCAGTGTGTGCTCATCATGAGCTAATCATCCTCTGCTATGCCTTGTGCCTCCTAATTAGTGGCATGTTGGTTGCCTACTGATCAAGTTGGAGCCTCATCCAGGCAGCAGGGAGGGAAGGTAGGGGGAGAAAGAACTCTGAGCCCAATGGAGCTTAGATCTTGGCAGACTTTCTAACAACAGGTGGGCTTCACACCTTGCCTTGAAATGCATCCCTGTTAAAGAAGCAGCCACCACTACCATGGGTGCTAACAGAAATATGGCAGGTTTCCAAACACGTGTCTCTCTCTGCCTAAGAGCTCTCCTAGCAAGATGCTGTCCTTCCAAAACCTCTTGGCTTAATGATACAGACACAGCAAGTGACATCGGGGACAAGAAAATAAATAATTAAATGTGCATCTGTAGATGATAATGGGGCAAGATCCCTTTTGTTCATTCTTCATTTAAAAAGTATTTATTAAGCTCTATAGCTAATAGTCTCTTAGGATTGCTGGAGGGGAGGTGGGTGGGGGACCGGCTATGTGGGTGATGGCTGTTAAGGAGGCACTTGTTATGATCAGCACTGGGTGTTACATGTAACTGATGAATCACTGAATTCTGAAACCAATAGTACTCTGTATGTTAACTAACTAGAATTTAAATAAAAACTTTAAAAAAAATAAATAAAAAGTATTTATTGAGAACTTGCTTTCCACCAGACTCTTTTTGGATACAGAGAATAATGATCGGAACACACTTAATAGAGGGTGACCATATCATTTTACACAGTTGGGGGTGAATGGAGCACTATTCATAATTACTCTGGGAAAACAAGCATGACGCGGGACTGTCTCAAGCAAACCAGGATGTGTGGCTGCCCTAACTTAAAATTCAGAGGGCCGTCACTTCTCCTGGCTAATTCAAGCCAAAAGGAATTTAAGGAGAGGCGATCAGAAGCCCACAGAATCAACTCAAGTTTGAGGAACAAACCTTGGAAAGAGGCAGGAGCTATGGCAGCTTTGGAGGGATGGGGATCAAGAAGTACAGGGATGTTTTCTGGGTAGATTGTATCTCACCAGGGGTCTGTCTCCTCAGGAGGGAATGAACTCTAATTATCTCTCCTATCTTCATGTTACTGAAAATTCAAAGTTTCAGATAAATTTCCCAGTTGGTAAAGTGTGGGTCACATGCTCACTGCATGATACATGGACTGAATTGTGGTCATCCTAAAATTCGTAGGTTGAAGCCCTAACATCTAGCACCTCAGAATGTGACCCTATTAGGAAAGAGGGCCTTTAAAGAAGTGATTACAGCACATTACACTGAGGCTGCTACAGCGAGGCTCTTAGGGTGAATACAAATCCAATCTGATTAATATCCTTTTAAGAAGAAATGAGGACACACGCAGTTACAGAGGAGACCATGTGAAGACACAGGAGTAGGCAGTCATCTGTAAGTCAAGATGGGCCTCAGAAGAATCCAACAGAGCTGACCCCTTGATCTCTGACTTCTATCCTCCACAGTTATGATAAAATACATTTCTGTTGTCTAAGCCACCTCACCTGTGGTACTTGTTACAACAGCCTTCCAAAACTAAAGGTGAGGAAAACTATCTGGGGAAATAAACCTGTAAGTATTGCTCTGGCTTTTGAAGTAAGATTTAGAGGCATTTGGATTTACTACCCTGTGGGGAGTCCCTACACGAGGAGACAAGTCCTCCCTCCTCCACCACCAGTGAACAGAAGTGAGTGGTAATGAAGGCAGAATGGATAGTGGACAGAGGACAAGCTTTCAAGTCATTTTAAAAATCACGATTCTTTCAATATTTATTGAGCATAAACCAAGAAACGAAGTACCTGGTGCTATAGGTGGTGAAATTTGAGATAAGAATTTGTGGCCCATGTCCTGTCCTGGTGGAACTTATAATTTAAGGAGAAGTCTTGTGAGTATTTATTCATTTTTTAAATCACGCTTTGGGGGATGGGGAGACAAGTACTTGGATCATTTCTAGAAAGGTAACAGAGAGGTGGAGTTACCCTGTTGGAGTTACCCTCCTACTCTGTTGGAGTTACCCAACAGAGAGATGGGCCCCCACCCCGCCCCACCCAGAGGAAAGGTGGTGACCAGAAGGACGGACTGTCAAAGGAAAGGACACTTACAAATGTTGGGGCTTACACTTTTCTTTCCACCTAGAATCTTCCTTTCCCTTCTCTCCTGGCACAGTCCTTGAACCCTGAATGTGGAAGAAGCGGCAGAACTAGAGGATGAGTAGGAACAGGGGAATGGTGAGAAATGGACTCTGAAAACAAGCATAAAATAAATTTAAAAAATCAGAGATTTGGTGGGAATGCAAGCTGGTGCAGCCACTCTGGAAAAGAGTATGGAGGTTCCTCAAAAAACTAAAAATAGAACTACCCTACGACCCAGCAATTGCATGGGCATTTATCCATGGGATACAGGTGTGCTATTTCAAAGGGACACATGCACCCCCATGTTTATAGCAGCACTATCGACAATAGCCAAAGTATGGAAACAGCCCAAATGTCCATCGATGGATGAATGGATAAAGAAGATGTGGGGTTTGTGTGTATGTGTGTGTGTGTGTGTGTGTGTTATATATATATATATATATATATATATATATGTGTGTGTGTGTGTATATGTATATATATACAGTGGAGTATTACTCGGCAATCAAAAAGAATGAAAACTTGCCATTTGCAACTACGTGGATTGAAATAGAGGGTATTATGCTAAGTGAAATTAGAGAAAGACAAAAATCATATGACTTCACTCATATGAGGACTTTAAGAGACAAAACACATGAATATAAGGGAAGGGAGACAAAAATAATATAAAAATAGGGAGGGGGAGAAAACAGAAGAGATTCATAAACATGGAGAACAAACTGAGGGTTACTGGAGGGGGGATGGGAGGGGGGGTGGGCTAAATGGGTAAGGGGCTCTAAGGAATCTACTTCTGAAATCATTGTTGCACTATATGCTAACTAATTTGGATGTAAATTTTTAAAAAATTAAATTAAAAAAGTCATTAAAAAATCAGAGATTTGGATTTACAAAAAATGTCGACCTTCTAATCTGCATACAACAAAGTTTGCATTTTCCGTGTTATTCCAAATTTTTTATGATGAGCATATGTTCATTTCATAAAGACAAAAAAAAAAAAGAAAGAAGAAAGTAAGAATCACATCAAATGTCCATAATGGTTTTCCAGATGTAGCAGGTTTTGCGGTACTTCGTTCAAGGTCTTTTAAATAAACTTAAAAAAAAAATGTAATGAGATTGTTCTGTTATACTGATTATTAAGCATAGTTAAAATAAGAACATCCATAGGTCAAAGATGGACAATAACTTCAAAAGAGACTGTGGTAGCATAATATCTGCTAGAGAATGGTTTATTGGTCTTTATAAATGGAAAAAGAAACTGTAATTACTTAGGTCTTTCACAATGAGTATTAAAGATACAGGAAATCATTACTCAAGATTCTTGGCAAAGGAAATGGAGATTGTGTTGCTCTCTGCTACTCTTTATTTCTTTCACAAAAGTGGAGAAACTTCTCTGCTTAGCAGTTTTACTGGCAATGTCCCATCCGTAAGTAATTTGCTGTTGTTAATAAATGTTGGAACAAAACACCACCAATTAAGGTTTTAAGTGGTTATCAGACGTGGCAAGAGATTGTGCATGAACTGTGAGATGAAGAAGTTAGCTTGAGGAAGGCATTGCCTGCTTCTGGAAAACATGCTAAACAGAAGGGAAACTAGGACCCGGTTTCTTGCCTAAGCTTTAGGACCCACCTGATGCTCTGAGACAGGGGAATAGCTAAAGGTTCCGAACTGGAATTCTGGAAGCCACAGGCCTGGGTGAGATCACCTGTGGAAGACATGAAATGGAAGGTGAGCAGGTTCAAACTAGCGCCTCCAGCTTTGGGAAAGAGCATGTTCTCCAAATGTTTTTCTGTTTACAGTATATGCTTTTTATGAGTGTTTATCGATGTCTCATGCAAACTTCCTGCCTTTGAATGGAGTCTCTCCCACTCAGCTCTCAGAATTAAGGGCTCACTTCCCATCCCAGACTCATCTAGGGAACCACCTCCACCTGTGGAGGCAGGCTCACCATGTTGTCACAGGGATTTTGCATTTGAAGAGCTATGGGCCCGGGTTCAGTGGCAGCTTCTGCATTTATTAGCTGTGTGGTCTTGGGTAAGTCTCTAACCTACCTAAACATCATTTTCTCTCGTATTCTTATGAGGAAAGTAAAATGCTAAATAGAAAACATCTAGAGCATCACAGGTTCACCATAAAGGAGCATTCCCTCTGCCCCCAACTTTCCTCTGTGCTTCCCTAGGACACCTGCGTGGCAAAGGGAGGTGACTCCTCACCAGGACAGAAACAGGGGAAGGCTCAGACCGTTCCCATCCCTCCAAAGCGTGTTCCTCGTCCCCCTAGGCCATGTGTGCACTACTCTAACAAGCCCAGTGCTGCCTCTCCTCTCTTCTAAACCATCCCCACCATCCCATGAATGTTCTTACACCTGTTCTTTTGTCAAGTCTCAGAGAAGAGGCTAGATACTAAGTTTGTAGGAGCAAAATGAGGCTGGGACGGTGCAGGAGACAAGTAGCCAGCCCCAGACCAGGCTACTGGGCTGTTGGTTGATGAACGCCACATTGCTAAACTCAGCCACGCTTGCCAGCTGAACAGCTCTTTTTCTTTATAACAAATCCGAGACCAAGGAGGTCCTTCTGAGAGCCTATCATTAGCTTCGTTATTATGGTGATTATCAACAATGTGCCAATTTTCCTGCATCTTTTAAGATCTTTCAATTACTACATGCTGAGTTCTTCCTCCCCTTCTTTTCCCTGGTCTCTCCACCCACCCTCTTCCTACCCCGAGTGCCCCAATTTCTTTTCTTTCCTCCTCCCAAATTCTTTTCCCTGTAAGAGAAAGGCAGTGGCAGGGATGGAAGTTCAGCAGGATTTGGAATCTCTCTGACTGAGGGGCAAAAAATATTTGTATATTATTCACCGCCCTCCAAGTTATTCATCAGAAGTTTCATTTTTCACTAAGGTCTTTTCCTTATCTGAAAGCCACTGACATGAATATATATCATGAAGTTAAAAAGATCGAATTACACTTCGCAAGCTACCGCTAAGATTCATGGAGGTTCAAAGCCAGCTAGTCCCTGGGTGTACCAAGCTGCGGCATTTTACGTTTGTTTTGTTTTGTTTTGTTTCTTCTTTCTCAGTGAACACACGCTAACAGGGTTTGTCTCTTCATTGTGATATGGGACGGATTGAAAATATACTCTGTATCACTTGATGAAAGACCTTTGCCAAAAAGGAGAACAGCTTTGTCATTTGAACATATTTCCCAGGGGCCCTGAGATGTGCTTAAGCCTGGTGTAATGGGATGTTTCTGAGCGGTGATGCTGGTGCACAGGCCAAAGACAGAAGCTTCTGTGTGGGGTCACTGGCCCCAGGAGAGTATGGAAGCCTCCGTATGTGAGTGGAGATTAGAATGCAGGTTGATATGCTCGTGCCCTGGTAGCTGAAGTACCTGGGTTGGGGGCAGTCTGGTGGTTCATCCATCTACATTGTTGTTACTAAGAGGGTTCCCGAGGCTTAGCACCTAACAGGCTGCAGTCTCCTAGAGCCACAAACCAGGTGGCTAAAAACCACAGAAATTTTTTCCATCATAGTTCTAGGGCCAGAGGTTCAAAATCAAGGTGTCAGTAGCATTGGTTCCTCCTGAAGGACCTAGTGAAGACTCATATCCCACCTCTCTCCTAGACTCTGGTGGCTGCTGTTCATCCTTGGCTTATAGCTCTGTCACTCTGACCCCGGCTTCCAAATTCATATGGCTCCTCTGTGTGCTCTCTCCCCACATTTTTCCTTCATTTTAGAGAGAGAACGTGAGTGAAGGAGTGGCACAGAAGAAGAGAGAATCTCAAGTAAGCTCTATGCTCAGCATGGAGCCCAGTGTAGGGCTGGATCCCATGATGCTGGGATCATGACCCAAGCTGAAATAAAGAATCAGTTGCTTAACTGACTGAGCCACCCAGGCACCCCTCTCCTTATTTCGTAAAGGATATGTGTCATATCCTTTAAATGTGTCACATTTAGGGGGTACACCCAGTTCATCCAAGATGATCTCATCCAAAGATCCTTAATTATATCCAGGAAGATCCCTTTTCCAAGTAAGAAACCCGTCACATTCACAGGTTCTGAGTGGATCTATCTTTTGGAGGGCCATCAGTTCAGCTCATACCATAGGCCTATTCCTGAAAAAAAGATAAAGATTTAGGCAAAGAAATAAAAGTTGGGATCATCATCCAGCTAAGGTGATCCACCTTAGCTCTCAGCATCCAAGGCCAAGCCCCATGATCCTTCCCATCAAAGTTTACCAGGCCAGTGGTCCAGGTTTTTGCTCTCTAAAGTGAATCTGGGTTGTCACTATGACTTTGTTGCTCTGGTCTGCATTTTATAAGCTATTACTATTATTTGACACCATAACTTTTATAAGTCCTTTAATCCCATAAGCCTCATGGTCTATTATCAACAAGACAGTTCCCATTAATACCTGCACCCCCACTTGTGTCTGAAGGGGGAGAGACTGACCCAATTGCTCAGATTCTAGGATACAAATCAGGCCTCCTTGGCTACTTGTCGGGGTCACTGTGCCACTATAATATGGCCATCCTGCAGAAAAAAAAGAGTTTTCTTTTCTTGCATTCTTGCCGCTTTCCATATTTTCATGAAATGGAATGAGCCATACTATCCTGGGATTTCACTGGAGCTTGAAAGAGAAGGGAGAGGCCTCATCAGTGTCTAGGCTGGGCCACATGTAACATTCAGATTTCTCAAAACATTCTACATTAGAGTTTGTGGCCCAGGTCTTAGGAACAAGAAGGTGGTGATTTGTTTTCCTTTGTCTTTTTCCTTGAGCCCCTGGGGTAGGAGTGTTTGAGATAAGAGTGGGGCATTTGAATACTTGGACCTCACCTAAGCCATCTTAATTCTATAAAATCCTACCCTGACTTGATAGAAACTGCATATCCAGTTTAAAGGGCTTTGTTCCTCTTCATCTGATCATGGAAAGCAATTTCATGCAGCTCTCCACAGTCTGGGGCCAGTTTTTCAGGAGTTAACACTTCAGAAACCACAGCTGATTTACAAGCTGGCAAAGGATGTGCAGTGGGTACGTGGAGGGACTATGTGAGATGCCCGAAAAGACAGACAGCCTTCAGAGATGGAGGGACCCTCTTTCTAACATACGCACACAGGCCAACATTGCTTGTGCAGATCCAGCCCCTTGCCAGAAGGACCCACACGCTCTACTCCAGATGCACCCTGGGTCGTTCTAGTTTCTGGACTACCTGAGCCTGGAAGGCCTTTGTCCCTTGATCATCTAAATCCTAACCACCATAGAAGAGGCTCAGCACCGATGTAACCTCTCAACAAGGCTTCCTGATGAGGCCGGCTCAATTCCACTCATCTGCCCCTGCTTCCCGTGGCACTTGCTCACTCCACCTCCTGCATGCTTGCTGTCACTGTTTGACTTTTCTCACCTTTAGCCATGAGAGCTAAGAGACAGATGTAGCAGAAAGCACACAGAACTTGAAGGCAGATGTCCTAGATTCTAGTTCCAACTCTTCTCGTATTATCTGGCTTCTTGAGGCTAGTAATTCAGTCTATCCGCACACATTTCCTCCTCTGTGAAATAGGAGTCAGTATTGAAGAGAAATTGTGTTTGCCCTGCCTATCTTATCAGGTCATTGTGTGTATCAAATGAGACACCCCATCCTGTAATGAATTTAATATACTGGCTCAGAGCTGCCACCACGATGAGTTGAGTTGGAAGGCAATTTCCTGGCTTTTCCCTACACCTGTATTTGCTCGTCTTTGCCTGCGGCAGTGCACCCGGCACCGGCGTCTGTGAGTGTTGGCTGCTAACGTCTCACAGCTGCTCCTGCCCCAGAGGGATCCTCGTTTCTCCTGGACGCAACACCCTGACCCCCACTCCTTGATGGGCCACGTCTGTGGTATCATTTATGCTGTTGAGCCCCTTGGGGTTCAAGGCAAAATGAAACTTAACCTGAAACTACATCCTCGCTCGACTCTTGTTCCCTTTTCATCCTTTTTCCTTCCTACCCTTAGATTTCACCCTCTTAATAAGTTACCTGCCCCAAGTCTCTGTCTCAGGCTCTCCTTCTTGGAAAGCCAACTGAAGACACCATCCTATGGTGGTCAGATCACAAAACAAGACATCCCCATTCCTGTGATTGAAAGTGTCCACACAGATAAAAGATATGTAGGACAGCTACACTTTCTTTGATATAATACCTCGGGGAGCAGGAGAACTGAGTTCTTTGACCAACCCCGAACACAGCTAGCTGAGTGCTGCAGTCCTGGTCTCCAGCCCTGAGCCAACACAGAGGACCTGTGAAAGATTGGGGGGGGGGGGGCGATGGGATTCACAGCATGGTGGAGCCCTCCTGCCCCAAGACTAGACTACCATGGCCTGTAAGAGCAGTGGGCCTTAGAGGGCAATCCTGCCTCTACCCGGAATTTTCTTCTGTGGCCACAGAGCCCCCAAACTCAAGAGCGATTGCCATCTATACAGAACTTCCTTGAAACTGATTGTTGAGTGGGAACATCTGGTGTGTGAATGGCTTATATATTATTTTTCTCTTCTCTCCCTCCAGTCCACACTAAGTGAATACTTTAAAAAGTCGGCCCTCCTTCCCTTCCAAGGACTGGAGAACTGCTTTATTATTTAACTCTGTGCTTTCGTCACTGCACGAACTGTTTTCACACTGCCCTTGCCTGGCTGGAAGGGATACAAGCCACATCTTGCGAGATTTTCCTGCTAATTAAAAGTTTCCAGCAACTCTGTTTGCCAGGGCAAACACTGCCATATTACCTTGTTCAAATATTGCTAATTAAGACCAGCACACCATTCCCAGCAGTTGCTTTAAGTTCTGTGTTTTTTGTTTTTGTTTTGCTTCAGTAGCTTTGAATACATCTTCACACACACATTCACACAATTGAATATCCACTCATACATTGTCTTTTTTATTGACAAGCATTGGAGTATAGTTGACATACAATATTATATTAGTTTCAGGTGTACAAACATAGTCATTCCATTCTTTACATTAGACTGTGCACCACAATAAGTGTAGTTACCATCTGTCACTATACAACATTACTACACTTAGTATTGACTACATTCCCCATGTTATTCATACATTATCTTTTACTTAGGGAGCCCAGGCTTTCTAGGTTGTTCTTTACAACTGTCCTTCCCCTAAGCCATAGCTACTCTGAGGGTGACTGGTGAATGTGTAACTTAGACTGTGGTCATCTTGCTATTGCCAAAGTATAGGTTAGTCTGGGTGAGAAGTATGGAGGATGTCTTCTGCATTGCGTAATAAAGAAAACCGCAGAAACAAAACTGGGTCTTCTCTGTCACCTTTAGCAAGTGACTTAACATCAATAAGCCCTTTATTTTGTTTCATCTTAAATTGCAAGTAATAATACTGTGCACTTCATGGTAGTATTTGAGGATTTTATGAGACAGTTAATTCTTGCATTCCACTTACATCCCATTTATCAAATGCTAATCCGGGTGCCTCTGGCCTGTACATTATTCTTGTGTCTTGTTTGGGGCTCTCAATGAAGAAAAATGTGTTTGCATTTTATAGGAATTAGCCAACCCAAATCAACATATTCCTCTTGGCTGTGTTCAGACTATGGTTTTTTAGCAGAGAGAAACCATCCGGTCTATCAAGTGGACTAAATGGTCTATACTATCTGAAATGATGAACCGATGGTTATACACACATAGAAGCTCCAAGTACCCTGTGGTTGGCTTTTAGAATCTGAGCTCCCCTCAATTTGTGGATATAAAATCAGGATGTCCTTAAATTATTGCAGAAATATTCTACCCCTACATTGTGACTTTAGCTGTTGTTTCAGATTTTCCTTTTCTACTTTTCCCAAAGAACTCATAAAACAGAAGCTTTTCTTTCCTTTTTCCCACTATTGACAACTACTTGAGGACAGTGAAGTTAAGGCCTAATGCTCTATATGTCTGATATAGAATAAGTTCTTTTTTTTATTATTCAAGTATAGCTAACATACAGTGTTATGTTAGTTTCAGGTATACGATATAGTGATTCAACAATCGTACTCACTACTCAGTGCTCATCATGATAAGTGTCCTCTTAATCCCCTTATCTATTTCACGCACCTGCCGCCTACCGCTCCTCTGGTGACTGTCAGTTTGTTCTGTGTATTTAAGAGTCTCTCTTTTTGTTTGTTTTTTGTCTCTTTTTTCTTTGTTCGTTTGTTTTGTTTCTTAAATTCCACATGTGAGTGATACATGAAAAGATGCTCCACATCACTCATCAGCAGGGAAATGCAAATCCAAACCATCATGAGATATCACCTCACACTTGCCAGAATGGCTAAAATCAAAAGCACAAGAAATAACAAGAGTTGGCGAGGATGTGGAGAAAGAGGATCTCTTTTGCATCGTTGGTGGGAATGTAAACTGGTGCAGCCACTGTGGAAAACAGCATGAAGCCTCCTCAGAAAGTTTAAAAAAATTAACAACAGAGTAAGTTCTTTTTTTTTATATGAAATTTATTGACAAATTGGTTTCCATACAACACCTAGTGCTCATCCCAAAAGGTGCCCTCCTCAATACCCATCACCCACCCTCCCCTCCCTCCCACCCCCCATCAACCCTCAGTTTGTTCTCAGTTTTTAACAGTCTCTTATGCTTTGGCTCTCTCCCACTCTAACCTCTTTTTTTTTTTCCTTCCCCTCTCCCATGGGTTCCTGTTAAGTTTCTCAGGATCCACATAAGAGTGAAACCATATGGTATCTGTCTTTCTCTGTATGGCTTATTTCACTTAACATCACACTCTCCAGTTCCATCCACGTTGCTACAAAAGGCCATATTTCATTTTTTCTCATTGCCACGTAGTATTCCATTGTGTATATAAACCACAATTTCTTTATCCATTCATCAGTTGATGGACATTTAGGCTCTTTCCATAATTTGGCTATTGTTGAGAGTGCTGCTATGAACATCGGGGTACAAGTGCCCCTATGCATCAGTACTCCTGTATCCCTTGGATAAATTCCTAGCAGTGCTATTGCTGGGTCATAGGGTAGGTCTATTTTTAATTTTCTGAGGAACCTCCACACTGCTTTCCAGAGCGGCTGCACCAATTTGCATTCCCACCAACAGTGCAAGAGGGTTCCCGTTTCTCCACATCCTCTCCAGCATCTATAGTCTCCTGATTTGTTCATTTTGGCCACAGAGTAAGTTCTTAATAAACGTGTGTTGAGGACATCAAGTTGCAATCATGAGAAAAATAGTATCTTGGGTAAAACACATGTTCTGTGTTAATCCGGGCTTTTGTCATGAGCCAAGATATTGAGTAAATTATCTCTGGTTAAGACCTTGTTCTTGATTTCTGACTTTCCAGTTCTCATGAGGGTCAGTGATAACCTCACTCTTTCTGTCTCTCAGGAAGTGCATCTTCTCTCACCTCTGGTTTCCTCTGCCTGCCTGTACTTACTCCTCTCTCTGTTTACTTTCTCTTCCAGCCCGTGCTGTTGCAACTGACAGGATTCAAACTAAGACTCCTACAGGGAAGTTTCAGAGATAGGGAATCTAATTACAGCAGCTTGTCTTTCTGAGCCAGCAAGTCACTGTCTCTGTCCAGATTTTGAAATGACCATCTGTCGAACAGTTGTCCATCCAAGGCCTGTCAGCTGAGACCTGGATATGCGGTATTATGGTACAGGGCTTGACCATCCCTCTCAGTGCACAAGCACATAAGGCAGCTTCTCAGAGATGGGGATGGTGTGGTGGCTTCTAAACAGGCAATGTAAGTCTCAGGCTCCTTTCTTCTTCTTCCTTTGCCACAAGCCTCCTGAATCTTTTATGAGTTAAAAATGAGCAGAGGAAATACTCCCTCTTGGAGCATATGTTCATGGATAAGAGAAAGGTACTCCCTAAGCATGAAATTTAGATTACCTTCTGAGCAGAGAGCTAGGAAAAATTTAACATGCGGGAAATGAAATTAGCCATCTGTAGAAAAAGCAATCCTAAATGATAAGGAGTAAACTTCCAGGTTCAGTGATTTGGGTGTCATCAATCTCAGGAGAGTATGGTTGCTTAGCAGAGCTAAAGCTGTCACCTTCTTCATCCTCCATGTGAAGAAGGAATGTGTTAACAGAAGGGTATTTCCTGCATGAGGAAAAGAAAATTGAGATCCAAGAGCTGAGACTTGGAAGAGAATACCCAGCACCCCTTTTTCAAGGAGAGAGGGCCTCCTCACCACCAGATGTGTGGTCTCTGGTTCTGTCTCCTTGTTACCTTCACTTCGGTCCCCACCTACATTCACTTCATGCACCTGACTTCATTCCCCACAACTCCTTGAAAATGCCTTGTCCAAGTGTATCACCAATTCACCTCACCCCAGTCACTGAAACTCTTGGGCACTTGATACACTTCAGATAATAGTTTAAAAAGATTAAGAAAACAAAGTGGAACACTTCCTTCTGCAAATGTCTCAGTATACTTTCCCTTGTGAATCTCCTTCCTGATACTTCAAACCTAACTAATCTCTTTGGGGGCCACTTGTCTCCTGCGCTCCACCCCTAAAATGCCTTGTTGTGTTTTAATTTCTTTTCTCAGTCTTCTGCTTTTATCACTCTTCCCTGGGCCAGTGTGTCTATCCTAAGGCTTTTAGTACCATATGTAGTATTGTAATAATCCCTAAACTTAATTACAGGCTCTAGAATCCAAGGAGGTTAAAGTCTTTCTCCTGGTCTGCATACGCAGTCCTCTGCTGCTCTATCCAGTAATGTGCTAGTCACTGTTTAACAATTGGCTCTCATGGAAAAAGGAAAGAAAAGCTCTGATTTGAGGTTTGCCAATCCCTGCAACATAAATATACTGACCATGGCATCAACTAGCTCACAAAATAGCTGAAAATTTAACAGTTGGCTCCCCAGAGCTGGCATGAGCCAACTCCAGCGCACCATTGCCTCTGCTGGAAATGTCTTCTTGATTAACCCATAGACCCTTCAAATTCTACACAAAGCTGAACATCCCATGGCTCATGTGACTATTTCCCCCTCAACTGGCAATTTAAGTGATCAGGACTCATAGGGTAATCGCCATGAAAGTGTGGACCTTGCTCATATTCACTGTCTTACCCCAAGCACCTAGAGCTCTGCTGGCACCTAGTGTGAAATCAATATATGTGGAATGGATGAGATGGTATACCAACATTCCAGTCTGTTTTCTGGGCCTACTTAGACTTGGAATGAATTAGAACTCTTTACAAATCAGATTCCTGTGAAGCTAGTAAATTAGTTTATACGATAATGGAAAACATTGAGTTCTGAATCTAAAGACTGAGAACTCAGTTCTCAGTTAAGTGCCCGACTCTTGATTTTGGTTCAGGTCATGATCTCATGGGTTGGTGAGTTTAAGCCTCACATCAGACTCTGTGCTGACAGTCTGGAGCCTGCTTGGGATTCTGTCTTTCTCCCTCTCTCTCTGCTCGTTTCCTGCTCATTCTCTCTCTCAAAATAAATAAATAAACTAAAAAAAAAAATAGACTGAGAACCCCAAACTGGACTATGGGAATCCACCAAGGGCCCGTGAAGCCAGGTGCCATCTTACAGGTATGATGCCTTACACATGTGCCAGAGATAATAGTGTGAATACGTTTGTTGAAGTTCTAAAATAAGGAAGCATCACCATATAAAAAATCACTTAAAACAGGCTATGTAATCTACTAAGGTGCCTGCTAAAGTGGAAAGCACATGGGTTTGAGATATTTCCTAAACTGTGTTCAAATTACAGATTGGACAATTATTAAACTGGGTGAATTCCTCAACCTTTGTATTGTCAATTACATAATGCTTCTTGTAATGTCTAACTTGCATGGTGAGGAAGGTTGAATGACTTGTCCTACTCAAGACGCAATGAAATGCTTTTCCTGGACAATAAGGATTGGGAGGAGGAGGTCTTGAGGCTGACAGGAATATTGTCACGTGAAGACCCTGGTCGGAGGTACTCACTGATCTGGCTGCCCGTGACAGCGGAGAGATTAAATCCTCTTTTGTTTCCCAAACTGGCACTGACTCTGTTAATGGAGACAAGGTCAGAGCCTCTGCAGCTGGCTGTTGTCTGTGCCAGGGCTGAAGTACGTTGCAGGAGGGATGGAGGTCAGTCTGCTCTGCTATGCTGTGGGTGCCTCCATGGGGAGGAGCCAGATTCTCCCCTGTGCTGGCAGTTCCTAGATTTCTGCTCTGCAATCAGCTATGCTTCACGAGGGCCCTGAGCTGGGAAACTGGCCCTGCGAGGCACAAACACCAGATAGGCCTCCAAGTGGGCTCTGGAATAAAAAATTCAAAATATGTGATTAGAACAATTTTCTTTCTTTCACAGATGTGATCCAGTCACGCTAAAAACGTTTCTCAGGGGTTTTCCTTTATCTTTTAAACCAAAGGAGTGCCTGAGATTTGTCAGTAGTTAATCCTGTTGGCCACCACTAATGATCTCAAATGCAATGTGGGATAACAATGGGGGCCCAGATATAAAATCTCCCAGAATCCCAAGAACTGAGTCCTGTCCTTGAGAAATCCCTCTGGTTTTGCAGGACCCAGTGCTGGCAAACTCATTATAATTCAGTGGATTGTAACAAGGTGGATTAAGAGAGTGAGCACAGCAACATGGTTCTTCAGGAGGCTAATTTCCCTCGAATCAGCAATGGAGATGGAGAAGGAAAATTCCTCCTTCCCCACCTGCCTCTCGTAAGTACCCTGACTTGGATGGTTCTGGGACAGAATCCTAATTATCTGACTGTCCTTCTGACTTTTATGATAATCATGACATCTGAGAATTCAGACCGTTGGAGCACAGCCAGACCTCCCTGCTGGAAGATGTGCTTTGTGGGCCATATAATTGTTTAAACGGCTTTATAGAGCCATAATTGAAGTACAATAATTGCGAATTTTAAAGTGTACAATTTGATACGTTTTTACATATGTATACACCTATGAAACCATCATCACAATGAAGATAATAAATTTTCCGTCACCTCAAGAGTTTCCGCATGCCGATTTGTAATCTCTTTCTCCCTCCACTGCCATGCTCAGGCAACCACTGTCCTTCTGTCACTAAGGTTTTGTTTGGATTTTACATAATTACAATCTTACACTATATACTATGTTTTGTCTGGCTTTTTTTCACTTAGCATCATGCCTCTGAGACTAAATCATTTTGCTGTATGCATCAGTAGTCCGTTCCTTTTAATTGCTTAGTAGTGCTCCATTGTATAGATACACCATAATTTCAAAATTGAAATCCATTCAACTGTCGGTAGGCGTTCAGGCTCCCCCCCCGCCCCCAGTTTGTCACAAATAAATCTGCCCTGAATACGTTCATACATAGACCTACGTTTTTACTTGTCTGGGGTAAATATCGAAGAATGAAATAGCAGGATTGCGTGGTCATTATCTGTTCACATTTTTAAGAAACTGCTAAGCAATTTCCAAAGTGTACTTTTTGTTTTTCTACCAATAAGGTATAATTATTCCACTGCCACCATGATCTCCAACTCCAGGTATAGCTAATCTTTTAAATTGAAGCCCTTCTAATCATCATTCAAAAATGCCTTAATGTGTGTTTAACTTGAATCTTAATGACTCATGATGTTGAATATGTTTTCGTAGTTTCATTGGGCATTTACATATATTCTTTTGTGAACTATCTGTTCCAATCTTTTGTCTAAGTTTAATATTGGGGTTTTTTTATATATAATTGCAGGATTTCTTTCTATATTCTTGCTACAAGTCCTTTGTTTTGTGTATGTGCTGCAAATATTTTCTCCCAATCTGTGGCTTACCTTTTCATTTTAGTAATGCTGTCTGGGTTAGTCTTCTGTTGCTGTGTAAGAAAATACCACGTACAGTCTCTTAAAGGAACACTCTTATTATCTTACTGTTCTCTAGTGCATAATTCTGGCACCATGTGACTGGATTCTCTGCACAGGGTCTCACGAGGCCAAAACTCAAGTGTTGGTGGGGTTGTCTGTGTTTGTTTCTAGAAACTTCAGGGGAAGTATGTGCTTCTGAGCTCATTAAGGTTGTTGTCAGAATTCAGTTTCTTGTTGCAGGACTGAGGTCCCTGTTTCTTGACATGTGGCTCCCTCCATGCTCCAGCCAGCAACATTAAATCATTCTCATGCTTCACATTTCCTTATCTTTCCTTCTTGTCTTCCTCTTCAGCTTTTAGGGGCTCATGTGATTACATTGAGGCCTACTCAGAAATCCAGGATAATCTACTTATTTTAAGGTTAGCTGGTTAGTAATATAACTTAGCAACTGCAAAATTCCTTTTGTCATGGAGTAACATATTCAGTCTTCCTGGGGATTTGGAAATGGGATCTCTTTTTATTGGGGGTGGGTGTCATAATTCTGTCTACCACAGTGTATTTCAAAGACCAAAGGATGTTGATTTTGATGAAGTTCAATCTCTCAAAATGTTTTGTGTTTGTTTGAAATCTCTGCCTATTTCAAGTTGCAAAGAGGTTCTCCTGTATTTTCTTCGAGAAGCTTTATAGGTTTAAGTTATATATTAAGTCTGTGAGTCATTTCAAGTTAACTTTTGCATATGGTATGGCAGTCAATTCCATTCCACTCCCCTCTTGTTATATCATGAATGTACTGTTGACCTAGCACCATTTGTTGAAAATTCTTCCCTTTGTCCATTGAACTGAATTGAATTATTTGCCTATTTATTGAGTTGTGATCATTCTTTATATATACTGGATACAGGTATGTTTCTCAAATACTTTTCTCCCAGTCTACAGCTTATCTTTTAATTGTCTTCACAGTGTCTTTCAAGGAGCTTCAATTTTAATTTTTATGAAGTAAAATATATAAATATATATATTTATTTTTCTCTTATGGTTTATGCTCTTTGTGTCTCATTCAAGAAATATTTGTCTAATGTAGGGTAACAAAGATTTTCTCCTGTGTTATTGTGAAAAGTTTTATGGATTTAGGTTTTGTATTTAGGCCTAGAATCTACTTTAGGTCAAGTTTTATGGTAGTGTGAGCTACAGAATCAGTTTTTCTTTTCTTTTCTTTTCTTTTCTTTTCTTTTCTTTTCTTTTCTTTTTTTTTTTTTTAATATGGATACCAGATTATTCCAGCATCCTTTGTTGAAAAACTTAACCACTTTTGATGAAATCATCTTAGCCCCTTTGTAATAAATCGGCTGACCATATATAAAGGTCTGTTTCTAGACTCTTTTGTGTTCTTTTAATCTATGTCTTGATTTTTATTATCTTTATAATAATGAAAATAGATAATGTGGGACTTGCAACTTTGTTCTTCATTATAAAAACTAAGGTATTTTAGTTGTTTTGCTTTTCCACATAAATCTTATCATGTTTACATTCACATAATTGGAGTGACAATCTATTTATGAGTTATAGAATTGACACCTTAACACTATTACTCCCAATCCATTAATGTGGTAGATGCCTATGT
The DNA here is from genome assembly GCF_016509475.1 of Prionailurus bengalensis. Taxonomy (NCBI): domain Eukaryota; kingdom Metazoa; phylum Chordata; class Mammalia; order Carnivora; family Felidae; genus Prionailurus; species Prionailurus bengalensis. The sequence goes on from NC_057351.1 coordinate 63,009,827, forward strand.
TTTTAAAGTAGTCTCTGATTTGTCTCAACAATGTTTTGTAGTTTTCAGATTAAAAATATTATATGTATTTGGCATATTGAAATACCTCAGTATTTCATAAGTTTTTCTTGTGTGTGTGCTGTTGTAAATAGTACTGATTTTAATTTTGATTCCCAATTTTTCTTTGCCTTTATAAATATAAATGTAACTTTTGTGTAGATTATTTGGAACCTTCTGTGAACATAGTTACCCTTTTATCTGATACCCCACACCACAAATCCCAGCCATCTCAGCTCCCCAAATTCTGATCACTGTCCCCTCAACTCAGAAGGACTTCCACAGTCTGCATAGAGGCCACCTATCTGTACCGTGGTCAGGAAATTATCCTGAAGTAGAAGCCTGGACCACTGTGGGCCTCACTTTTCACTCTCTCTTCCCTCAGGAGTCATAATCTTGTGCTGTTTGTTGTCTAGTGATGAGGAATATTGCCTCATATATTTCGTCCAGTCTTCTAAGTTAGGCTGGGGAACTAGCATATACTAGTTACAACCATCATGGTTACAAATAGATAGTCCTCCCATACTTTATTCAATTAGGCATCTATTAATAAATATTCATGTTGTTTTCTATCTTATTTTTACCCAAAATGCTACAAGAAAGGTGTTATAAGTATGTCATGTTCCACATATATGAGTTTATCTATAAGGTAAACACATTAAAGTGTAATTGCCGGGAACAGACGCTATAAATTTTTCACCACATCTTAACAAATTGCTGAACCCATTTATAATTCCACAATCATCATATGTGGACACCCATTTCATAACTCATCACGGCAGTTTGTGGATCTCTGCTCAATGGCATGAATAGACGGTTCATGGAAAAGGAAATGGATCTCCAACATTTGAAAAGATGATCTATCACGTTCGTAATTATTCATTCATGTACATAAAGATAGCATTTCTTATTTACATCAGATTAGTGATAGCATATGAAGCTTTCTTATTGAAGTGAGAGTCGGCATTTGGATATAAAAGCAAAATAAGCCAAGAAAACCTCCTCAAAAACAACAACAAAACCCCAAAATCTAGGCAGATTGGGGAATGGCAGTCAAATTTTTCCCTGCCACTTGCTGCTAACAGTTATCTGAGAGGAACACTAGCCACAGCCAAAAGGTCCCCAAAGCTTCCATAGGTTGCTGTCAAACCTTGGATCCCCATTTGGTACCATACCATTGTCCCCTACTGCATTCCAAGAACTGACTTATGTCACTGGCATTGCCAAGCACAAATGATGAATTGCCTGAACTGTTTCCACCAACACAAAATGTGCAGAGCGAAAACAGAACCAAGGCCCGGGCCAAATTCTCAGCACACTTTTTAATTACCCCATTAAATCTTGTGCAGGGCTGTGGTGAACTCACTCTGTTCCTGGCAGCCAGCTGCTAGGAGGAGGGAAACCTGTTGGGGATTTAGAAATTGAGTCTCATTTTGGATAAGGGAGTTTGGATTCTTTCCACCTACTGGTTTTCAAGTTCCCCTTTTTGCCATTAGACATGTTAAACTCGGGAGAACAGTTAAGTTGAAACTCGTGATTTGCAATGTAGACAGTCCTTAAATTATATCCTAAATATAGATGTGCATGGCCAATTTCTATTTAGATTAGAGAGTCCAAAAATACTTTTAAAAAGCATATAGCTTTCCTTTCTTGTGCCCTTAGTAAAAGATCTCTTGTCTCATGCAAACTTGGGAACTGAGACTAGAAAATCTGGATTTGGGAGCTTGGTGAGTAATTATACTAGAATCATCATGCCTGCATTTAAATTCCAGACTCATCCCCAATAGATAGATAACCCCAGGCAATTATTTAACCTTATCTGCTCCCAGTTTTAGGGTATAAACTGCACATAATAATATATGTCTTATATGATTGTGCTTAAGTTATTTGGTTCATGTTGAATCTTAATAATACTTTGTTTATTGGATACTATTATCATTTTTGTGATCATTATTTGTGCTTTAATAACTATGATTAGAGGCACCTTGGAGAACAGCTCTGAGAATAGAGGAACAATGGCTGCTTATAGATTAATTAGTAAATTAACCAAACATTTTGAATGTCAATTGTGTCCTTAGCACTTTTTTAGCCTATAGTCCTGAAGTTTATGGAGTTGGTAGCCCATTTAAAATTCAGTGGATCATCTATGTGGAAATTTAATGAAAAGAGGAAAGTATATGAAAAAAATGTCAGTTACTGTTTTTATTATTAATAGTCAACAATTCAAGAAATGCACTTTTAAAACCATCAACAAACAAGCCAAGATTAGGTATATGATGAAGTCAGACTGCTATCATTTTACTTCACTTGGACTTTTGTAATAGACTTATAAGTACTTTTGGAAGAAATTAAACGGGCAAGGCTTAATTTATATCACCGACATGGTCTTACTCCAATATATCCTGTTGCCTAGGCTGGCAGATTAATCCTCTAAGAGTTCATTTCTGATCTTGTCAACCTATATTAAACACCTTTAAAAACTTAACAATGACCATATGACAAAGTTCAAGCTTCTTAACATATTTTTCACGTGTTTGTCCTACTGTGTTCTTACCATGTTTACCAACCCATTTTTCATGTTAAACCAAACTACTCACTATTGTCCTGATAAGGCTCATGTCAAGTTCCATACATTTTATTTCAGGTCAAATTATTTTGCTTCCATCCGAGGTCTCCTAGCAACTTTACTATGTCTTTTTTTATGCTACATATGACATCTGAAATATAATGTCACCATACATTTACTTGAATAATTATATCTACACAAACATATAGATACATGGGGGTGTAGGCATATGATACAATTACCCAAGGGCATTATAGACAAATGGCCAAGAGCTTTGTTTCTGGAGTTAGACAGTTCTGAGCTTAAGTACTGTCTTTGTCACTTACTAGGAATGTGACCTTGGACTGCAGAGCTGCAGTTTCATTATTTATAAAACTCTTGGGGATTGTCCTGAGCTATCCATAAGATAACATAAGTGATGTTATCCATATACCTTATACCATAGTACGTGGTACATAGTGATTCTTCAGCACTCTCTTCTGAAATGCTGTTAGCTCTTTAAAGCAAGATGCACATATGATTGGTTTATATTAGGAGAGTAGCTCTCCTAGAGATATACGCAGGGAAGGTGCTTAGAACATGTCGATGAGTGAAAGAATGAATGTGATTAATTTCTGATAATACATGTGTTGGATTGTAAAATTCTTTGAGTTCAGGGGAAAGAGTGACTCAAATAGTGGGAGAAGTCTTCCTAGAACAGTTGGGAAAACTGAGTTGAGTCTTCAAGACTGAGAATGACCTGAGGAGTTAGAGAAAAGGGCAAGAATAATGCACCTGATGTATTTTCCTTAAGGAAGAGAAAATCCAGAGGACTGGAATGGTCTTACATCTTTGGTGGCATTGTGACCAATTGGAGCAAACCATACATCATTAAACCATGGAAGACTCTCCTTTCCACGCCCAGAGAAAGGAATAAACTTGGTACAACAGCAGCAGCTCCAACTGAGAACTTTCTCAATGAATATGTGGGTCTAGCTTGAGAACTGCTTTACCCTCTTGCAAAAACATCTCCATTATAGTGAAGTCAGGAACTTTGAACCTCATCAAAGATTTTTAGGTTGTGAGTTTGTGAGTCACATCTTAATGGAGATAAGGAACGTGGAGTAAAGTAGGTAAGTGGTCCTATACTCATTATATGCAGACTTTTCAGCAAAACAATTACATCTCTCTATTTCAAGCTCTTTAGCCTCAAAATAGAAGGGATTGCATCTGAGCTGTCTCCACTGCAAGTCTTTTTGAGAATTCTAGGTGTAAATTCACTTGATATAATTAAAACTATTTGCAACTATATTTGAAATAATAGTGCAGGGGGAACAGTCCTGTATCCTTTAGAGAGCAGAAACAGGAATTACTGCGGCTATCACCTTTCATTAGGTGCCAATGCTGGCATAAAACATACCTGCTCTTGCTATGTTTCCAAAGGTATTTTAGGCGAATGTTACAGCTAAGATGTTGGTATCCAATTTGTCCTTATATCTGGATGTTGAATTGTAGAGGTGTTCCTTGTGAAACCTCAGATCTCTTTGTTGAAACTACCGTGGATAAGGACATTGTCAATGTGATCAATGTGGTAGATTAAAGATGTCCTTAATTCTTTGACATTCCTCTATTGAGAGGTAAATCTATTTTCCCTCCTCTTGAATCTGGGCTGTACTGTAACTGCTTTGATCAAAAAAGAATAATTAAAGCGACACTATCTTTTCTGGATCCAACCTTTGAGACCCTTTGAGAGAACTGTCAGCCTCTGTCTCAGTCTTTTGAGGTCCTTTGTCTCCATGTAATAGTTTGACTATCCTGCTAGAAAGACCAATGAAGTGGCCTGGAGACTAAGTGGAGAGCGACTCAGTGAAACCCAGCCTTTCATCTGACTCTGACAAGGCCCTGGGCATGTAAATAAAGCAATCTTGGACATCCAGCACAGTCCAGCTGAATACTAACAAGCGATTCTTGTCAATATCATGTGGCACAGAAGAATTTACCAGTTTAACTGTTCCCAAGTCCTGATCAACAAAATCATGAGATGTAATAAAATGATGGTTGTTTTAAGCCATTAAGTTTTGGGATAGTTTTTTTTAAAATACAGTGTATTCTCATGAACAAGGTGCATGCATAGAAAGTCATGTGTCAAAATTGGGGGAATTATGGGCAAAAAAAATCAATACTTTTGTAGAATCTGTAATTAGTAATGTGAAGCCATCAGTGGAAAGTTTATTAATGCAGTTCTAAGTGAGATGTTTGCTTCATTGGAACCAGAGATCATTTAAAGTGATCAAAAGAGGTAATAGGTTGCATAATTCCAAATTCAGCCAAAGCCAGTTTCTGATAACAATTTTCTTATTAAATGTAAGCAGGAGGTATTGTAGTACAAGAAACACATCATCCCCAGACTCCACTTTAGGATGAGGGCAGGTGCAGAACTGTTTAAAAATGCTTAATAATGAATGTCTGCCATCTTTACCATAACTTGCACCTTGGAAGCTGTGCACATCTTAATTAATTAAGCCTCAGAATGCCTCTGTGATGGCAAAAGGAAATAACAAGGAATCATTTTACCCACTACTGAAACGTAGTCACCTCTTGGGTTGAACACAACAGCTGTTTAGCAGCTGTAAGGGAATCCTGAACTATCATTCTGGGCAGCCATGCTAAAGAGGATAACATATCTGATTGAAATTGCAGAGGAAATTTGAGCAGACAGGATGCAATTACCTGAATTGGAGCCCAGCCAGCTCACCGGGGCTAAGTGGCAAGCTACTGGAACCAGAGAGCGTGCCTTCTGCATATTTCACAGATTACTGGGGATGGTCAGCACCCTGTATGGACAATAATCAGAGGCTACGTAAGTCTGTGGTCCTGAACCTGTGGTACATCTTCCCTGAACACACCTCTTTCTAGAACAATTTGACCATTCTGTTAAACCTATCTGGGAAGGAAGGCTCATATAGACCCAAACATGACATGGACAGGAAAGATGAGGCAATTGGACACTCAATCTTCAAGCTACTCATCCTGACACAGTTCAAGGCACACATTTTTTTTTTTTAGCCTCTGAAAAACAGTAAAGAAAAGGTCACAAGTAGGAGCATGCAAGTCATGTATTCTATATTGATATACTTAAAACATGGTATAACTATTTTAATAATCCAGAAATACACAAGATAAGTAATATTGGGGTTTAAAATCAAGAGCCACCGAGGCTCGCGTTTTCCTTAAAAATTAAAAAAAAAAAAAAGACTGGAGGTAGGGGAACTAAATGTGGCTCTACCAGGCTATACAATGCCTCTATCTCCTCATCTGAAAAGCAAGAGTTTCAGATGACACACACTCTAATAATCTGCTCACCCTAAAATTCTGCAAGTCTGTGAACCCAAAGAGCAATTTCTGGCTTTACTCTTAAGTGAAGCAAATTCTCATTTTGTAAAAGCATGTTTAGGCGGGGCCGCTAAATAAACAACATTAGTGAAATAAAATTAATTGACCTAAAGTAAACGCACTATTAAAAAATCATGTAAAACAAGCCAATTACAGGACCCCTGTGCCAACATCAGAGTACGTGGGTTAGAGAATTCTGTATTCGATTTTCTTATGTCAACTATGGAGCTTGGTGCTTTGTAATGAAAGGCCCCTTCTAAGTGCTTTTGGGAGAGTGTAGATGACAAAACAGTCAAGGAGCTGAAATTAGAAGATGATCCTACACAGTAAAGGCAAATCAAATGTACAAAAATTTGTGATTAAACAAAAATCTTTAAACTTCTCACTAATCTCTCTTCCCACAAAAGATATGCCATAACAAAAATGCTACACTATAGCTGTAAATTCTCACACATAAAGTCTGGAGGAACTATCGCACTTTTCTACTCAAAGTGTGGTACATGAATCTGCATGGAAAAGTCAGAATCCAGGTTCCATCTCAGACCCAAAGAATCAGAATCTGGATCTTAGCCTGATCCCCAGGTTATTTGTAATCACATTCAAGTTTGAGACACCCTGTGCTAACATATTAAATTTTTGAGGAGTCCTGCACCCATATAAATTATTTGATCTTGTTTAAGTTAGTATCTGTCTTCAAATATCATCAAAGACCCAGACCTAAATATACAATGGCATTTTGTTATCGCCAAGTGGATTCACTTGAGATTTCCAATAATTTTTACACTTTAGGTTTTCCAAGTAAATATTGAAATAATTTCTTTGCCTTTGATTCTTCAGGGTCTTATATGTAAGGGAGAATTCAAACTATAAGTACTACCTTTGAAAACCAAGGACTCAATAAATCAAAGACTCTTTGCTCTGCCTTCAATTTCTCAACCACAGCAATGATTTCCCTTATGCCAAAGGATTTACATGCTTGTGATACATCACCACTTTATGTCGGCCTGTTGTGAGTTGTAATTTTACATAAACTTATTCCATTTAGCTTAATAATATCCATTTATAGCTCAGTTTATAACACATTCTCTACTTGAGAGTAATAAAATTGCATTTTGTTAACAAAACGACTGTAATTTAGTTTTGTTAGTGAGTCATATTAGTCTCATTATTCAAAATTAGTGAGGCTTTACCACGTATGTCGTGGCTGCAGACGTCAGCCAGAATACTGTGAATAACACCAACACTGAATCTGAAATTTGTAGCTTGTTTGGAATTCGCACTGTTCAGGGGTGTGCTGAGCATGGCTGACGGACCCCAGTGGACCTGAGCGCTCCTGGAGTCTTAGAGCTGAGAGTGTAGGGTGAGTCTGGTTTCAACTCCTCAACTTGGGCCTTTCACTTTCACTTAAGAAAGGGTCCTACAGGGACACCTGGGTGGCTCAGTCAGTTGAGCGGCTGACTTTGGCTCAGGTCATGATCTCGCAGTCTGTGAGTTCGAGACCCCGTTGGGCTCTGTGCTGACAGCTCAGAGCCTGGAGACTATTTCAGATTCTGTGTCTCCCTCTCTCTATGACCCTCCTCCACTCATGCTCTGTCTCTCTCTCTCTGTCAAAAATAAATAAACATTATTATTTTTTTTTTTTAAGAAAGGGTCCTACAGCTGAGAAGTTTGAAACACTCATTCTTGTTTAGTGTCTCATGCACCATGAACGTGCCTTGGTGAAAAGAGACAGGGACAAAGGCCACATGTGCTGTCACAGCCGAGAGGGCTTCAGACTTAAGACCAGCCCCCACAGTCCATCCTGTGCTGCCTGCCATATCACAGTCACCAACAGCAACCCTGACAGGCCATTGGCTCACTGTTTGTTTGCCACGCCCCCTGAGCGTGGGAGTACTAGATGTCCAGCTTGACTTGGAACATTTCTGGGGTTAATGCAATCATGTCTCATATCCCTGTTCTCTTTGGTCCTCACAGCACCTAAACTGTTCATTGCCAGGAACTTAATCCTCAGACTACTCTCTGTAGTTACTAATTAATTCTTATTTCCCCCAGAGCTTTCTGTTGTTCTTTTTGAATTTATGATCTATTAGCTGTGAAATACCCTATACCATCCCCCGTTCCCTAAACATTCTCCTCACTTTCTTGCCCTAATAGAAATATAGATGTCCGCTTATAAAGAAATAGCAATAATAGGGGTGCCTGGGTGGCTCAGTCACTTGAGCGGCCAACTTCAGCTCAGGTCATGGTCTCACAGTTCGTGGGTTCAAGCCCCCCTGTTGGGCTCTGTGCTGACAGCTTGGAGCTTGGAGCCTGCTTCAGATTCTGTCTCTATCTGCCCCACTTGTTCTCTCTCTCTTTTCCCAAAAATAAAATAAAACATTAAAAAAATAAATAGCAACAATAATCTTCTCTAGAGAAATCTTCATGGAAAGCAATGCATTTACCCAAGAACCTCAAAGCAACTTATAAACCACTTCTTTAGTCTTCCTTCACAACCATTGTTTCTGTGAAATTCATGCCATCAGACTTGCCCTATACCCTTCTCTAATTACCTTATTCCTTCATGCCTTGACAAACTTCTTTATGGCTGTCTCATTGTCTTCTTTTCCATCTTGATTCTTGGGACCATTTTTTTTTTTAATATAAGCTATTCTTCTTTTACTGTAAAGATACTAAGACTTACATGTATGATACATTGGAGTAGAAGCAACTATAAAAGAAAAAAAATGTCCCAAAACCTGTATTTGGATCAAAGTGGGGTAGCTACCTGCCACTCTTATTTAAAACCATTTCAGGTTATTATTACACGATTATTTCTGAAAAGGAAAATACTCAAGTATGCAACATACTTCGCAGAATTTTCTCTTCTCAATCAGTAAGTTATAACGTTTTAGAACACAGCAAGTGCCACATTCATTAACTTCCTTTTTAAAATCATTTTTTAAATTTAAATTCAAGTCACTTAAATTCAGTGTAGGATTTCCTCTTGGATCCCTCACCAGCTTAGCTACCCCTTTCCATTCTTGCCCTCCAGAGAACTTTTTAAAATAAGCCATATCATGTCATGGCCACGGTTAAAATCCTCCAATGACTTTTCAGTGCATTTAGAATAAAAAGAAATTCTACAGCCTTGCAGTGGAAAGGTTTGTAGACTGATAAATCCCTACCCAGTCTGGCTTCTGCCTAACTCACATTCTTACTTTCCATTCTATCCATGAATCACAGCTACATTGGCCTTCTTTCTGTTTCTCTGATATGCCCAGCTTATTTCTGCCTTTAAGACCTGAAAAATGATGTCCTCAGGTCTTCAAGGCCTTGTCCCTCACGTCAATATTACAGTTTAAATATCACCTCCTCAGTGACCCTCCTTGTCCCATGCCTGATCTACAAGAGTAACATAATCACTCTCTGTCACATCATCTTATTTTAAATTTCTACATAGCTAATATTACTTTTTATTTGTGGGGTTGTTATTTGTCTTTCCTCATTAGCACATCAGTTTCATGCCATGTCTTTCTCTTATGTGCTACTAATCTCCCATTGCCCACAGTGGGGGCCAGCACATAGTAGTTGCTCAATTACTACAAAATGATTTGAAAAGAAACAAATAAAACTCTTCCATGGCAATATCACAACAAAGCTAAGGTGTGCCAATCCTTGACCTGTTTTCTCTCAGATCCATTCAATCTATTGAACATTAACTCTTTGTGATTATATAGGCACTTTCTGCTTTAGGTTGTTAACTTTTAAGAATTAAACTTATTCTAGCCCCTGGGATAGAACAACACTGTATGCTTCTTTCTTCCCTTGGGTCTAGGGATGGTGATGGCTTTTTAATGTGGCTAAATCTGGATTTCCCTACTGATTTATACATTTTTTTCCCCAGTTTTTACATAACCTTTGTCACCATCTGCTTTTATTAATTAAAATTACATTCTCAATACCTATAATGACTTTTGTTATCTTAGAAGAACACTATCTGATACACAAGGATAATAAAAATGTATAAACTTTATGTTTCCAAACATGTCTTTCATTTTAGGTTACTGATAGAAACTTCCTATTACTGAATCACTGTAGGTAAAAATACTTTAGAGCAGATGTAAGTGTAATGAATTATTGAGATTTTACAGGTTGTTACAGAGATGAGTCACCCCTCATCTATATTTTCAGTAAACTCTATAATGGTCAAATTATGAAGGAAGGGAGGAATGGCAGAAAATCAAAGCAAGGCAAATATACTACATTAAAAGACTTATAGATAAATAGATCATACATAGGTAGATAGATTGATAGATATATCAGTAGATGAGAGAGAGGGAGAGGCAGGGAAGGAGAAAATATTTCCTTAGAGAACAAATTACTACAGCAGTTTTCAAGGAGTGGCCTTGGGGTCCACAAAGTCAAAACTATCTTCACAACTTTACTAAGACATTATTTGCTTTTTTTTTTTTTACTCTGTTGATAGTTGCACTCATGGTGCAAAATGCAATGGTGGATAAAACTCTAAAATACAAATCAAGGCAATGGCGCCAAACTGCACTCAGAATAATTGTGCTTCACTACTATACAATTATAGTAAAACAAAAAAAAAGATGGGGATCCACTTAAAAATATCCTGATAAAACAGAAAAAAATACATTTATTAAATCAGAACTTGAGTACTTGACTTCTAAATATTAGGTATGTGGGGCACCTGGGTGGCTCAGTCGGTTGAGCAACTGACTTCGGCTCAGGTCATGACTCGTGGTTCAGGAGTTCAAGCCCCGCGTCGGGCTCTGTGCTGACAGCTTGGAGCCTGGAGCCTGATTTGGATTCTGTGTCCCCCATCTCTCTCTGCCCCTCCCCCACTCACACTTGGTCTCTCTGTCTCTCAAAAATAAATAAACGTTAAAAAATAAAAATAAATAAATATTAGGTATGCATAAAGCACGTCTGCCGCCATGTGAGAGACTGCGGTTGCCTCCAGGAAAAATCACTTGTACAATTGTTTGAGTTGCAAGCTGAATTAGCCTCTTGTTTCCTAGAACACTGCTTTTCCTTGAAAGAATGACTGGCAGAAGAAAACTAAGATTATTTAGCTCAAGTATTTGGCAGACATCTTTTCAAAAATAAATGTTATAAGAATGTCACTTCATGGAAAACAACTGAACATATTTGTCACCAATGAAAAAATTTAAGAACATTGAAATCTGGAAATCATGGGCAAGCCACTATGGCCTTGACACAGTAACACAATTTGAAGACTTTCCTGATGAGATCAGTGGTGATATTAATATGTGTGACTTGTTTGATATTTTATAAGGAAATGTGTCAATATTTGCAATATCTGCATAACCCAGTGAACCTATATTTTTATTCAAAGGTATAAAATGCAAGATAGACTAATCAATTATAATGTAAGAGAGCAGTAAACTTTCATTGATACGGTTTCAGATTCTACATTGTAACTAATATGTGATAAACTACCACTTTTCTGGTTCAAGTGTAGTATCAAAAAAGAATATCCACAATTATTCAAAAGGCTATTAAAAGACTTCTCAGGGCACCTGGGTGGCTCAGCTGGTTAAGCATTTGACTTTGGCTCGGGTCATGCTCTCAGGGTTTGTGGGTTTGAGCCCTACGTCGGGCTCTGTGCTGACAGCTCAGAGCCTGGAGCCTGCTTTGGATTCCGTGTCTCCCTCTCTCTCTGTCCCTCCCCCACTCACACTCTGTCCCTCTTGTTCTCTCAAAAATAAAATAAACATTATTTTTTAAGACTTCTCAATTTTCTAAATGATTATCTGTATGAGGCCATATTTTCTTCTTTATATTTCAACCAAACAATATATTGAATCAGAAGCACACAGAAACAGATGAGAATCTAGCTCTCTTCTGTTTAACCAAATGTTAGTGATTTGTAAACTGTAAGGCAATATCACCTTTCTTACTATATTATGTTTTGTTTTGGAAAAAATATATAGTAATTTTCATTAAAAAGTGTTCTTTGTGTTAATGTATAACAGGATAATTATTGCTATTTTATAGGAATTAATGCACTAATATTTAAAAATCCTCAGTTCTAATTTGTAATATGTTAACCAATGGTAGGTATTACAACATTAAAACAAAAGGCTCTTTGAGTCCTCAATAATTTTTAAGAGTATAAAGGGGTCTTTAAATTTAAAATTTTGTGAAAAACTATTCTATATTAAATGTGACCAAAGATATAAAACAACTACGTGTAATGTGTGAAACTTTATTGGATGTTAGAGATATCCAGATACAAAAACTTGTTTTTGTGGAAATTAAGAAAATTTAAATATTTGTCCAGTATTAGATGATGGTATTAGGGAATTATCTTTAATCTTCTTAGGTATGATTATTGTAGAAAAGGGTACTTTTTGGGGAGGTGTATAATAAAGTGTACAAGGGCTAACTAGCCTGATGAATATAACTTACTTTAAGATAAGTGAGTACAACTATTGAAGTGTTTCCTACTCTGTCCTACTCTTCAACTTACCTGTATTTTTGAACAATTTCTTTTTTTTTAAGTTTATTTATTTTGAGAGAGAGCGAGTGGACGAGGGGCAGAGAGGAAGAGAGAGGATCCTAAGCAGGCTCCATGCTGTCAGCACTGAGCCTGATGTGAGGCTTGAATTCATGAATCGTGAGATCATGACCTGAGCCGGAACCAAGAGTCAGTCGCTTAACTGATTGAGCCACCAGGCAGCTCTTGAAGAATTTCTTAGTCATTTTTTTAATTATGCAAAATAAAACTGATGTGTTTATCATGTAGCTTTTAAAATCGATGTAAAGTCATAATGTAGAGATAAGAAATAAACATTTAACTTATAATTAAATGATACAGGAATATCTTGCCCTTCTCATTAAATATAACAGGAAACAACACAAGAAGGGGAAAAATAGCCAACTGTCATTAGGTATCCTGGAAATGTCAGCTGCCACCCAGTGTGTGTTGCAACCTTTGACTTAAGTCCTAATGTGTTGTCTGCAAGCAAACTTTTAGAGAAGGGAGTGGCTCTTATATTTCAAACAGCCAGAGGTTCCAAACGGTGGAAAAGGCTTTCCTGAGAGGTAGGGTGTTTTCTGTCACTGAAGGTGTCCCAGAGTTGGTGTGATACCCTAGACCAATGCTTCTCAACTATTAATGACCCTGAGAATCACCTGAGGATCTTCTTCAAATGAAGATTCTGGTTCAGTAGGTCTGAGATGGGGCTCGATATTTTTTCGATCAAGTCCCCAGGTAGTATTGATACTGCTGGTCTGTGGAACACATGTAAGGGTTCTCAAAGAGTTAGGAAAGGTTGAACTCAGTAAAGCTGGGTTTCCCAATTGTTTTTGGTTGTAAGAACCCCCTGATATCCTGTTTAATCTAACTTTCTATCATTTTCCTTTAGACACTGTAACTTAGTTGATTTTGGGTGGAAGTCTAGAAGCTGTGTGTTTAACAAGGAAATATTTATGATCAGGCAAATTTGGGAAACACTAACTAGATGATCTTCATAAGCTTTCCATGATACTATTTCTCTGTTTATTTTTTTCCCATAGAACTAACGATTGATTATATTTTTTCCCAAAAATATTGTTTTTAATTTTTGCCTTATTCTTTTGTCTTTTTTTTAAATCTCAGTGACAGTAAGATTCCTAGATATTATTAATAATAAAAAATCAGCACTCAATACATGAACCTGCTATGATCATTTAGTGGTTAAGCAATGTTGTGAACTATAACATTTTATTTGCATAACAACTCTGTGAGGTTTGTATTATTTCCCTCATCATGTGGATCAGAAACCAGCATCTATGGAGAGGATCATATGATTCTTATCCTTTCTTTTATTAATGTGATGTATCACATTGGTTGATTTGTGGATATTGAACCAGCCCTGCATCCAGGAATAAATCCCACTTGATCCTGGTGAATAATTCTTTTAATGTGTTGTTGGATCTGGTTGACTAGTATCTTGTTGAGATTTTTTGCATCCATGTTCATCAGTGAAATTGGTCTGTAGTTCTCGTTTTTAGTGGGGTCTTTGTCTGGTTTTGGAATCAAGGTAACACCAGCCTCGTAGAATGAGTTTGGAAGTTTTCCTTCTATTTCTATATTTCGGAACAGTTTCAAAAGAATAGGCATTGACTCTTCTTTAAATGTTTGCTAGAATTCCCCTGGAAATCCATCCAGCCCTGGACTCTTGTTTGTTGGGACATTGTTAATTACTGATTCAATTCCTGTACTGGTTATGAGTCTGTTCAAATTTTCTATTTCTTCTTGTTTTGGTTTTGGTAGTTGAATTCAAGTGACTTGCTCAAGGTCACACAGATGGAAGAAGTTGTGGGGTCAGTAGTGGATTCCCATCTCTGTCTGAATCCTGGTCACTCAGACACTAGACTTACAATCCCACTGGTATCCATGTGTATACCTGTACAGCACCCTGGTGAGGATCAGGGTTGATGCTCGGTGCTAGAAGATTTGGCGGAGCAGAAGCAAAAGTAAAGTCCTGGTCAGGAGACATGAAACCAAGATACACAAAGACATTAAGCTATCAAGGGAAGAGCAGACATTGTGATCAGTGTCAGGTCAGACTTGCTCACTTCAGTATCTCTCTGTGATCTTTATGAACATCCACATCCATCTCGGTCTGGAGGAAAAGCACATCCTGATGCCTGAGGTTCCTGAGGACAGGCTCTTTGGACCAGATAAAATATATTCCCTGAACTATTCTTTAGTCAGAACCGGCCATACTGTGCAGAGTCACATGGTGGGGTTGGTGGGGATGTTGGGATAGGAAACGTAGGCCTTGTAGATGATTAATAATGGCTTTTGCTGATTTTCTTTTCTGCTCCTCAGTGGTCATTAGTTTAAATTCTATGGATCTCATGTATTTATTTAATAGGTATGCATTGAACGCATCCCATGCGCCAGACAGTGTGCTGGTAGCAGGAGTTATAAAACCGAGCAAACGCAAATGAGGATGCTGTGCCCACAAGGTGATGAGCACGTTTTTAAGTAAGTAATCAAATAACCAAGGTATAATTGTGAGCTGTTATCAGGGTCGTGGAGGAAAGGGATCCAGTTCTCTCAGAGCTATAGAACTGTGGAAACCTACTTAATCTAAATGATAAAGAAATAATAATAGATACAATATATGTACCAGATGCTTTACTATGTATCCCACTTTGTACTAAATGCCAAACATGAGTCATTTTGTGGTGCCCTGAAAACAGCCATACAAGAAAGCTACCTCCTGTTATAGGTGAGAAAACTGAGGCTCAAGAAGTTAATATCTAATCCCAGAACGTGCACCCATGGACCACCTAAGCTTCCTCCTGGCGACTCCTTCGTCTTGTCACGGTAGCAACAAATCCTGCAATCATGGATTTCATGCAGAAGCTACTGCTGGGTCCTCATACAAGCAGGGGTTTTCTGCCACGGTTCCCATGTGCCGGCTAACACTGAGGCTAAAGGTACAAAAAAATAAGGAGCCCAAGGCATGCCTGGCTCGAGACTGCATGCAGTGGTTACTCTAGTAAATGTACTCTGGGGCCAGTAAAGTTGGAGCAGTGTGTATAGAGGAGCTGACGGAGGCCATGGGAAATGGTCTCTAAATCATGGTCTCAAGGAAATTTAAATGCAAATTAAAAATGTGTAACACGTTGATGGTCAAATCCAAAATAGAAACACTACCGTTGAACCAAAGTGCCCTGTTACAGTTTGTCGGGCTGTTGTACCTTATCCTTTCTGTACTATCATGAGAAGACAAAAAGTAGAGCCCATTTAATAGTAGGTACGCTTGATATCTTTCTGATTCTTTAGCAAGTCTCCATTCATGCAGTGCATATAATAGTAGCTTCTCATTTACATGGGATTTTGAGTTTTTCTCAATGGATGTATTTGGGTCCAGTCTCATCCCCCAAATCTGTGAGTAGACTCTATGTATTGTAATTGTCACTCGCTATGGCCTAAGCAGTGAATGAAGGTTCTCAAATTCACACAGCAAATTAGTGGCCCCACTGGGAGTGCCACAGACTTTTTGATTTTTGATTCTATGTACTTCCTACTAAACAAAATTGTCATTATTTACTTTAAATGAATGAGACTGTTTTATGATCCAGACTAGCTGATACTGCAACCTTGCTTAGAAATGCAATAATTGCATATAAAATTTTAGGTGCTAGCTCGTGAACAGAATATATAACAGAATAGTATGCTGTTATGTAGATGTGAGACTATGTCAGGGCAGGTTATGTTTGCAGATGTAAAGTAACTGCTTGCATTGATGGGGAAATACCAGAGTAGCCTATTTTCCATACTCTATCAGTAGTATAAAATAGTACCACATAGAATATTATCTTAAACTTACAGATCATGACCCACATGCTTCTATCCCATAATGGTGCCATGTTTAGGAGAACATATTTCATACAACAATATTAATCATGAATTAATTCAGTTTTCTAATTCATATTTCTAGAATATTATGAAGGTGAATCATACTTTCTTTCACGTCTCTAAAAACTCCCCATTTCACTCTTCTACTGAATCACTCTCCAAAAACTACCCCTCCTAGTTCCCACCTGATTTTCTACCACAAAGATCTCAACAGTTGATCTGGCACAACAGAGTTCGCCTTCAGATGGTGAAATTCAAAAAATAAAGGCTAAGAATAATACTACCTAATTCAGGAAAGGGGAAAGGCTTAGGTCATCATAGATTGTTTTGGAGTTTTTCCCCCGTCATAAGTACAAACTGGAGCCTCACCGAGCCTACGTTGGATGTACGAGGCTCCTCGTTGTGGACGTGATGCGTCCTGATGCTGCAGATGAAAGCAGACTGGCCAAGGAGACTGACTTAAATTTAAGTTTAGAAACATCTAGAAATAATGACTCCAAAGACCCTTCTCAAAATGTACCATTGGATGCACTTTTCTTTTTCCTTTATTCCTTATTCATGTATTCACCAGGAGTTAATATACACTTTAGCAGCCTAAGTTCTTTATGAGATACCACAGAGGTTACCTTAAGCGATTATATCCAGTCCTTGATGTCACTGGCCCCAGTCAGTAGTGGGTCTGAAATCTTCCCTACTACTTCCCTACTTTTCTGGTGACTGCTACCTCAGTCTTTGCTCACCAGATAGATCCGTGCTTTGAACAGTCTTGTGAAGGAATTTAGTGCTTTATAATTAAAAGTAGTCATAGCATCTGCTCTCTGTTTTGTTTTTAAGCTGCCTCTTAATTTTTGTTTCTATCTTTGTGACCACTCTTTGATTTATTAGCATATGCTTATTAGAATTCCCAGGGGTAAATGCAGAGTATTGCTTAGAAATGCAACTGTTTAAATTCCAAAATGATGCAATTAAGCACCAGGCAAGAACCTAGGGACAGGGCACTTGTCTGGTCTGAACTCTGTAAATCATCTAGGGTGACCAAGCATCCTGGTTTGCCCTGGACTGGGCAGGATGGGGTGGGATGCATGGGTGGGGGTTTTTGCAGGATGAGGGACTTTCTGTGATAAAACCGGATAATCCCAGGCAAACTGGGATGGTTGGTCATCACCTATTTGGCTGCAGTTATCATGAGGTACCCTTGGCTAGAGCTGCTCCTGCATAGCATTTATCTTTCCTGGAAAGGGGAGGCTGATTTTAAAAACATCCTGGCTCTGCTTCCTGCTCCAGGATGGTCATTGTGGACCAGAAGAGATCTGTTCTTTAAACTGCTTGGTTTGAAATGAGGAGTCCCTGCACTTTGCTTATTGGTCCTTTAAGATTTACCATGTCAGATTCTTATTTTTACACAGAAAAACCCATGAGAGAGAAAAATGCAAGTCAGCCAGTGCACAAATTATTTCAAGAAATCACAGTCCACTTTGTAGAATGCAGACCATTAGAGGGAACATGCTGGAAGTCTCAGAGAGATGTAAGTTCTACAGGTAGTAGAACCCATTTTGTTCACCTTTTTGGACTTGAAATTGGGACTGTGCCTTCCTTTGAGGCAGGCAAGTTACAGATATAGATCTCTAGCAACTAGATGGAAGGACAAATTTTAGTCTTTATATACAACTTGGGGCAAGTTATTTATGTAAGTTGAGACGAATCACTTCTCTCTGGACCTCTGTGTGCTCATTGGTCAAATAAAGATGTTGGAGTAGCTCATTCTCAGTCTACTTCAGCTCTGGATTTACACACGAGCTTATCACATGACTGGCATCAATCTCAGTACTTTATATGCTTTAATTCATGTAATCCTTGCGATGACTCTCAGAGTGGGTTCTACGACTACCACCCCCATTTGACGGATGTGTGCTTGTTTTTGCATTTTCCCATTATTCCGTGTCCTGCTGCAAGATTTTGGAGGGCATCCAGTGTGAATGCTATTCCTTTTCTCTGGTTTCCGTTTCGGTTCCGCCGACGGGGAGCAGGGAATTACTGGAGGAAAGGGTGAGAGTGAGGTTGGGGTACTTCCTGTCCAGCCTTTGGATGGAAGCATGTCTGGACAGAAGGTTGCATCTTCTGCCAGGCAGCCCTCTCCATGCAGCCCTCCCTCATCCTGTGGGTTCCAACATTCTCACTCCATTAGCCTCTGCAGCCTTGGGGAGATAGCAGCTCCTGGTACTGTTACTTGCTGAAGATACTGAGTCTTTGCTGGTGGTTTCCAGGAACCTGCCCACACCTTTGTAAAACAATACCGTTATTAAACTCCCATTAAATCCCCCAGTCTTTTTCCGAGCGGGACTCTGACTAATACAACAGGGCAATGGAGACTCAGAGTGATGAAATGGCATGCTTACAGCACACAACTGCCAAGGGGTTAAATAAAGCAGGCCTCAAAATCACAAGGATGGATTTCAGAGCCCAGGCTGGTAAGCACTATGTTACGCTGCCCTATAAAATCTGTGACTACATACTTGATGCGGAGCTCAGTTTAACTGGTCTCTTACAGACTAAACTCTGCTCTGATGGACTTTATAAAAAGTAACTTTAACATTCTGGGGAATGTATTAGGCCTCACGTATATATAAATCTTGTACCGGTGAGCACTTCATGCAGAAAAATGGAAAATATTGGGCTTCGGAATCAGACAAGCTTGGATTCCCACCCCAGACCCACCTTATAGAGATGAGACCATGGGAACGTTACTTCATGTGATTAAACTTTTCTGCATCAAAGGGCATGCAGAGTTTAAATTCCTTTCAGAATAAAAATATTGTGATGTTAATAGAACATCCAGTTCAATGCCTTGGTCAGAGCAGGGGCTCAGCAGATGTTCATTTATTCATATCTTCCCCTAAACTTTTCTTCTTTGATTTCTTAGTATGCTGCTGTGCTGTGACTGTGTCCCATGTGCATTTTCATGACCATTGGCAAATTTGGGTCTCTGCATTTCCCATCCGAACGTAAAGACTGCGACGTATATACATCATGCAAAGAGTACTTACTCTAAAGCTGCTTGTTGGATAAATAAATGTGTGAATTTTTTGGCAAAGTTTCTGACCAGGATGCAGATTCCAAGTTTCCTAATCTGAATTCCAGCAGAGACTATTTTTTAAACCGAAGTCACCTATCTATACACCTCAATTTATTCCCGAGCCTCCTTTGTTCCCTACTACCAACAGAGCTCGAGGGAGAAACCAAGTATTATATTCTTTGTTTACAAAGTAGTCGTGTGAAATACAAACTTATTCACCTATGAATAGATATCTCTACAAACCACTATTTCATCACCAAAGTGAGGCAAGGGAACTGATCATAACAAATGAGACAGATGTGGGAATTTTGAGTCATGTCATCTGGGGGTTCCCTCTTTCTCTCTTGCCTGGGAAAGGCCAGTGGGAGGTTATAATTTCACGGTGTGACTTTCTCATCTCAGGTTTCCTGCTGATGCTGCCACTAAACCCTTCAACAAAGTCTTGGCCTTTCCCCAACTATTGTCATAAATGGGGATTACACATCTTGTTTTCCTCTTAAACAAATTAAATTAACTCAAGTACCAGAGGCTTCTCCCTCCTGATTTATTTTATTCGTAAATCTCCCAAATTTGGGTTGTTAGCAAGCCGAACTGAATTAACGGATGTATCAGTTTTAAGAAAAAGGAACCTGCGAGTCAGTCAATGCATTGCTCTTCTTTGTGTGATGAATGTGGGATTTATGAGCAATAAAAGTATAAGAAAAATATCTCCAGTTTACTTGCAGAGTGACACCATGTGAGCTGAATTACTCTGAGTATCAGTTTTCCTCTTTACAAAATGTAGGACCTGCATTTGATGGTCTGTAGCATTATCCTCAACTCACATTTGGAGAGTGTGATTCCTTGAGATGCTGCCCTGTATGCATTGTTAGGATGCCATAAAATAAGCTCTGTGCAGGCCCCCCGCCAACTGGCTCTGAGGATTAAAAGAGCCTCAGCAGTAAGTTTCTTTGAAAACGGTACACATTTAAAATAACTACTCTGTGAGGAGAGTTATGTGGCTCTGTGATCAGAGGCTGGAGAAGAGAAACCCCACCCCCTGCAGACATGAAACTGCTCTCTGCAAGAGAAAACCAATGCTCCTTACCATCGCTGTGATCCCCCCTTCTTACAGCACTCCCTGAGTGTTGAGACCAGGCCAGGATATTTAAAGAACCCTCTCCTTGTTCTCTTTGGGCTCCTTCTCTTCTCCCACCTCCAAGCATCTCACACCCAAGATTCTAATGACAGAGTTAATGTTGTTGCAAGCTGGTGGCATCTGACATCCAAAGGCTCCTCTGAGGATGTATTTCCAAATCCTTTACGACCTTAGGGAGTGGTATGTAATTGTTGCTATAAAGCAAGGCGCTGCAGTAACCTTGGGAATTTGAAATCACTACAGGAAATTGAAGAGTAAATTCCTCTTAATAAAGCAGTGCACAGCAAGATGCCAGGGAGCAAGAAATGAGCTCATGCGGCAGTTGGTGCTCGGGAGAGACCTCTGCTGCCAGAACCCAGCAGGGTAGGCTTGGGGCATTTGTTCCACCACAGCCTCTACCCCAGCCCAGAAGTGGCCTTATTACCTTCTGGATGAAGAACTTGGAAAACAAAATGATTCCTCTAGTTTAAGAAGCAGAGGCAGCAAGCTGGAAGTTAAGGTGTGGAATATAAGTTTTGAGGAGCAGAGTCGAGTCTAGTCTAGTCTAGACTTGGTCTTTGATGTTGAGGACTCAGATCATATCCTATCAGTCTCAGTTGCTCTAGAACAAAGTCCAACATTAGAACGCATGGTGATTTTTCTTTCCCCATCAGCTAGGGAGAAAGATAATGTCTATCGAGCTAAATGTGTGAAGTCTACAAGAGAGAAACTATGTAAAGCTTGGGCAGGGAGACATTACACCAATACAAATTACATATTGGTATGATAGCCCTGTTGTCAGAAGCACTTTGTATGTGTTCTGTTAGTCCTTAACAATTTTTTTTTTCTTTACATTAAAGACTGAGTGTAGACAACCTGTCCAGGCAGATGAAGGTGAAAACACCACTCAAGCAGAGTGATATTGCCCTGAAAGGGCATGGATATGAGGTTGTCCAGAAGGCATTTGTCTAAGGATATTTGACAGGCTGTTGCTAACGATCCCACCACAGGGAAGACTAATATTAGCTGCAGTTGGTTACAGCCATTGCTTTCCAGAAACTGCCACACTCCTAATTATTCTAGGGACTTGTGATTCCCCACATTATCACTCTCCCATCCAGGCTACTTGTGTCTTCAGTTCAGTTCTTACTAGAGGCTGCCAGTTCCTCCCCTTGAGCAAAGACCTCTCTTTTCTTGGCCCCAGTCTCTCTTGTCCTTCTGCCCCAAACTCCTGATTTACTCCTGTTCTACACTATTAGAATCATCAAGGTGTTGTCTATTAGCATGGGCTCTGGAGTCTAACTCAGATATCGCTGGATCTCAGCCATGCACACACAATTACTTAGTGTCACCTACCCTCAGTTTTGTCATCTTTAAAATGGAGAATGGATTGCTAGGGATATGAAATGAGACCAAGTATGGAAAGCATGTAACAGAGTAAAATACCAGCAATACATTTTTTACCTATAACTATTTTTGTCAATGAGTACCTATTTGTAATGAATTCTGATTTGCTTTTTGAAGGTTGTCCTAAAATCTTTCACCCACTCTGCCCTCCCTATCTCCTGATTTATTTGGCAAACCCTTAACTTGAGCTAAAGTTACTGAAGCTCTCTAGACCTCTGTTTTCTCATCTGTAGAGACTAAGAATTATTCTCCCATAGTTTCATCTTCCTGTGCTCAGTGGCCTCATCGACACTCTCCATGGGAACCCCCAACATGATGTCATGCTACCTCTGCAGGAGAGTCCAAGTGCTAGTGACAGCTTGTCAGCTGTCCTGAGTTTCATCTGCCCTACAGTCAACAATCTATGTTTTTTTTAATGTTTATTTATTTTGGGAGGAGCAGGGAGGCAGAGGAAGAGGGAGAGAGACAACCCCAAGCAGGCTCCCTGTTGTCAGCATGGAGTCCGACACGGGGCTCGAACCTACAGACCGTGAGATCATGACCTGAGCCTAAACCAAGAGTTAGATGCTTAACCAACTGAACCACCCGGGCACCTCCACAACCTAGTTTTAGCTGTTTATTTACATTTTGACTGCTCTTCACATGAAATATTTCCAACGTTTTACAATCCTGCTTCTTTCCTCCAGATGACTCAATTGCTCTCTATATAACCTCACTATAAGGTGCCAGACTATGTGGAATGCTTCTTTCCATAAATGGTCTACTCAGATAAAGCAAATTCTGTCTCTTCTTTCCTTTGTTTTATATTTTTTACCCAGATTTTATAATCCCAGAGTGAAACACAGATCTCATTAAGTGTTTTACCTGTCACCTCATGCTATTGCCACATGAAATATCCTGCCCACGAAAATTTTTATGTCAAAATGTGGAGTTCCATGTCCCCAGGTCAATAGCTATACTGTTGATGCCCTGGACTCAAAGGGCAAGTCTTCACTTTCATTTTCTTTACATTTCAAATTAAGAGAAGCAGACCTCAGTGGGAGTTTTGTGAATACTAATTTTGTCATCCAACATATTTGCTCCTCTTCTCAGCAATTTTTGTCCACACATGGGATGAACCCTTCCCTTTCATGCATTTACCTAGGTCCACTGACAAACTGTTTCAGACAGGGCCAAGGACAGAGCCTCAGGCAGATGCTATTACGAACCTCCCTCCTGTTTGTCATCCATCAAAATATCTCCTTTGGGTCTATTTGTTCAACCAATTACCAGTCTACCTAATTGTTCTTACATTGTTCTTGCCACTGTCTCTCCATCCTGGGCCCAGTTATGACAACTGGCTCTCAGTACACAATTCTACTGTATTTCCCTGAAGCAGTGAGCAATCAACAATTGTTAAAAGCTTGAGCAGTGGAGTCAGATAGACTTGTGTTCAATTCTGCACCCATTTCTCCTTAGCTGTATGATGCTTAAGGTTTGTTAAGCACTCTGTCCCAAACTCTCAAAGGAAGAAACTCAAGGGGATTGAGAATAGCTGTTTTATAGGGCTAATGTAGTTTCTGGGCAGATATAATATGATAAAGCATATCAAGCACTTACAAGAAACCACTTGTCCATAATAAGAACTCAATAAATGTGAGCTCTTTTTACAACTATAAACATCACAACTCCACTAAAGAAAATAAAAGGAAAAATGAGATTAACCTGACCAGATCTTTGCTGATTTCTACCACACATTTGAGACTTTATTCTAATATTTGTGTTTTTTCCCTTCACAGCACTGATCTCTATTTGTAATCACACATGGATTGTTATGATTATTTAATTAAAATTATCTTCTTCATTGACCCAGAAGCTCCATCAGAACACAATTCATGGCCACTTGTGCTCAGCCCTGCATCCTCAAAGTACCCTGAACAATTCTGGGCTGGTGCCCAATGCATATTTGTTAGGCAAAATAACTTCCATGCAATTTGTACTAATGATAACCAAGGAACAGAAAAGAATCAGCAAGTTTCTATTAACCGCCTATGAGTACAGATTTCCCCACCCTACCAATCTCACCACGTGGCTTTGCACAGAGCAGCTGGTTCTGACTGAAGAATAATTCAGGAAGTGTATTTGATTGCTGTTCTGAAGAGCCTAATGTCAGGAGCCTCATTACATCACAACTGACTTTTCCTCCAGACTGAGATGAGTGTGCATGTTCAAGAAGACCAGAGGAAGATACTGGAAGAGTGAATCTGGGTTGAGGTCCCCTGCTGGAGGGCCTGAGGAGAGCAGATGCAAAAGTCAGAGCGTGAAGTCCTACCACGAGGCAGAAAGCCGAAGTAAATGGAGACATCAAGTAGAGAAGAGCAGAAGATGCGAAGAGCCTGCAGGCCCTGTGCCTCCCAGACACGCAGAGGGGGTGGTGGCACAGGTGATGGGGCATCTGCTGTCTGAGGGACCAGGCTCAGGACTGAGTTAAGAGTCATATCGATACCCCCCCAACTTTGTCCGTCTGTACGACCTTTAGCAAGTCGCTTGACTTCTATAGACTTCTGTCTTCTAATCCACACAATGAGAGAAATAATGAAAATCTCACAGAGTTGTTATAAAAATGAAAGTCTATCACTTAACGAAATCATCTAGCCAAGTGATGAAAGCAGGTTCACATGTAGATTGCTTTCTCTTGGTTATGAGCAATAAAAGGTGATTCCATGTAATAGGTGTTCTAATGTCCCTGGGATGAAACAACATACCAGGCCGATAGTGGACAGAGGCATCTGGCGAAAACTTCGTCTATAGCTAGCCCTTAGGAGAAATATCAAGAAGCAGAATTGTGGGAAGTCAATACCAAAAACTGTTTTAAAGATTATTTAGGGGAGTCTTGGTGGCTTAGTCGGTTAAGCGTCTGACTTTGGGTCAGGTCATGATCTTGTGGTTTGTGGGTTCAAGCCCTAAGTCGGGCTCTGTGCTGACAGATGAGACCTAGAGCCTGCTTCAGATTCAGTGTCTTCCTCTCAATCTCTGCCCCTCCCCCACTCATGCTCTGTCTCTCTCCGTCTCTCAAAAATAAATAAAAACGTTGAAAGAAATTTTAAAGATCATTTAGCATTTCGCCAAACTGACTGATTGTAAAAATCATGAGGTTAAAACCACAAATACCAGACTTCCACTGAAGAGCAACTAAGGCATATTCCCCAGGGTAGGGGCCTAGACATTGGTATTAACAAAGTACCAGGTGATTTTAATGACTACATGAAATTGATAAATGCTGCATAGTTAGTTCAACCTTTGCTAATTATTTAAATCTCTTTAAGCTCTCACGACTCAAAACAGCAGCATCAAGATCACCTGGGAGAGTGTTAGAATTGCAGAACCTCGGATCCCACTGCAAACTTAACTGCACAGCAGTCTGTACCTTAACAAGACTCCAGGTGATTCTTATGCATATGAAATGTCAAGAAGCACCAGTTTAAAACCTCCTCACCTATTCTTGGACATTTGGAGGCCGGGAAAGCTCTCTCCCTGGAAACTTTCTATCTCTTAGTGCTTCTATTTAAAATGTAGGAGCCAAAAAAAAGCCGAAACCAAAACCAAAACTGAAAACCCTCCCTACGAGTCAACACCATTGAGAGTATTTTAGGATCTGAGCCATTGATTGTGACACAGACTGGTAAGAGCTAACAATGCCAGGTCATCTAATAAAGGTAGGTGTTAATTTACTTCTACAATATTAATCCTCAAAAATCAGAAGTTGTTTTATGTTTTCCTTCTTATGGGTTTAAAAAATTAGGCTAGGGGCGCCTGGGTGGCTCAGTCGGTTAAGCGTCTGACTTCGGCCCAGGTCATGATCTAGCAGTTCGTGAGTTGGAACCCCGCATTGGGCTCTGTGCTGACAGCTCAGAGCCTGGAGCCTGCTTCAGATTCTATATCCCCCTCTCTTTCTGCCCCTCCCCTGCCCACGCTCTGTCTCTCTCTGTCTCAAAAATAAAGAAATGCTAAAAAAAAATTAGGCTAAAAAAACATGATATAAATTCACCATCTTAAACATTTTGATGGGTCCAATTCAGTAATGTTAACTGTAACCACATCGTTGTATGACAGGTCTTTAGAATCTTTTCATCTTTCAAAGCTGAAACTATACCCGTTGAACAACAACTCCCCGGCTCCCTCTCCCCCCAGTCCTTTGCTGTCTCTGAAGAAACAAGCTGCCTGGTTGTGAGAGGTCTTTGAGAAGGTCACCTGGGAACGAACTACAGGTGGCTTCCAAAGGAACGCAGCCCAGCTGTCACCTTGACTGCAGCCTTGTGAGACCCTATGGTGTATATTGTGTGTCATTTAAAGCCACTAAGTTTGTGGTAATTTGTGGTGCAGTCGCATTAATCAAATACATCTCTGGGGTGATACTTAAAAACTGCACAAATATTCCATTCCCCGTCAGCTTTTTATCTAACAATTTTATTATTATCTTGTTTCCTTTATATGATTGTTGAAAGAATTATTCTACATTCTTCATTGCCCATTTTCAGAGTGTGGAATTGGCATAATAGTCACCTCCAATAGTACTAAATGATTGATTTTTTCCTTTTATTATTATTATGGACTAATGGGTTTTTATTTACCAAATACATTGCATATAATTGGAGTCATTCTTTTTGTTCCACATAGCCTTTGAAATATATCATTCACTTAACTTAGGTAATATATTCATTTTAAGAAACAAAAATTGTCCCCTTAAGTTGTAAATGAAATCACAGGTCTTGAACTAATTTCCCCCTCCTAGAAAAGATAATGTGTGTTTTCTGTTATTTAGAAACCCCAACATTTGGGGTTTCATTTGACCTTGCAGACTTCTTCCAAATGCAGGCAGACTTTTAGCAGATTCAGATATGAATCTGGCTATTTTGCATTCATTAATGCATTTCCTAGTGGTAGGTTTTGAGAGATTTGTGGAAAATTGCAGTCAGATCATCTAGTGAGTCTATGGGCCAGGATTTCTTTAGACAAGTGTTCTTATAGCAAAAATTCTTCCACCTAGTTTCATACAGCATTACTTCACTTTAAAACACACAGTAAGAAGTTGAGAATTGGTTCCAGTAGCACTAAACTTTTCAGTGTTTTCTTCTCTTAAGGGAGCCTCTCTGAGCCTTAACTCTGCTCTGTGTGTGAGTGGGGGTACATGTTTTCTGGAGGGTCTTCCTTGAACTCCTTGAAATATTGCTTTCCTAAAATGTACTCTTCTCTCTTTAATGAAATTCATGAACCGCTAGCCCTTGTGGGTTCTGATCAAGTAACTTCTCCAGGTTGGAAAAATGGAGAAACTCTGGATTTCCCTGTGATGTATAAAACTCAACATTTGCAAGTAGAATGGAAAGCATCATGAATCATTAATGGTAAAAATTCAGTAGGCAATTTTGCACCAAACACAATTTACTACATGTCTTGGGAAACAAGCCTATCCTCTTGTTAAACTAAGAAAATGTTCAATTCTAGTTTAAGTGACAGTAAAAACTAAATACTCTAAGAGCTCAGAAGAGAGAAGGCTGTTCCAAAGGGATCTGAGAAGGGATTATGGAGAAGAGAGAAAAAATATACACCATCATTGCAAAATGTAAAGCCATTGAGAGAATGAAAAAGAAGTTCCTGTGAAGTTTAAGAATTTGTACTTTTTTTTTCTTAAGTGAAAGGAGGTTTGGAGACATGCGGAACTCAGTAATGCCTTTGCTATTGATTAATGTATCCGGAAATAGTAGAAACAGTAGAAATAGCAGAAATAGTCTTGGGCTGCGACCTAGGGGATCTTGAGTTCTAGCATATGGTTCCTATTTCTAGTTTTGTGTCCTTTTCTTTATAGAACACCATTATCTCTTCTTCCACTATTCATTTCCATAAACCCGCAGGGAAATTATTTTGTTACGTCTGTCAAAATGGTAAAGCACACTTAGAACATACTGTAGAATAACAGCAGATGTCCAATAAACCCATGAATCAAATACCTGGTCCCTATTGCCATTCAATAAATGAGTAAAGCAGGCCAGATTTATTTTATAATGATGACTTAAATTATATTACATGATTATCTGCCTAGACAAATGGAAGAATGTTCTGTATCTCCACAAAGACATATGCTGTCTCCAACTTTTCTTGAAACATATGGTCATTCAGTTCTTTTTTGTTTTGTTTTTTTCTTTGAATAGAATCCTGGGAAAAGAACCCAACCACCTTCTTCTATGTTAAATGACCATTGAAATGCAAATCTCAGCTCCCATGAGACAACAGAGGCACTATGATAAACATAGAACGTATGAGAGCTAAAGGAAGCAGCCTCTTCTCAACTCACCAAACTGTTGCACAGGATTAGAGATCTCTTGAATTTTTAAGATGAAACTACAAATCCAAATACTTATGTAACAATGCCAGATTTTAAATGTTGACAATTAATTCTAATTTTTAAAGTCCCTGAATAGGTCAATACTGTACAAACTGGATCCTATCCAAAGACAACTAACTAGCAATCTGATTTAGTTTGTCATTTTCCCAGTTTGGAAACTTAAATGTCCTAAAGCCAATTAACTATAAAACCTACAGCAGCACTTTCTTTTCCGAACTTTCTGTGCAGCGAAGCATACAGATACAAATGGCCCCCTCAAAAGAAACAGTGTCAAATGTGTCCCCCATGGACTCTAAATCTTGCTGTATGATTTGTTCTTCCATTTCTTTGTTCTGAGAGAGAATCTGGTCGATAGTGGAGCAAAGCTTTTATTCAGTTTTTAAACTTTGATGTTGGTTAAAAAATAATAATGCATCTTTATGGCATGTATTATAATGGTAAATATTTAAAGTCTCATAAATCCACCATGACAGAGATTCAGAAGTCAAAGGAAATGGATAGCAAAACTGAAATGTGCACACTTGCCCTTTGGAAGGGTGATCTAAGGAAGAAGGACAGTATTCTCTCCAAGTCCTTTCCTTTTTTCCTAAGTTCAGGATTTCTCATTTTTGCAGGGAGAAGCAATCTTAGATGTTCATAAGGAGGCTTCCATTCATCCTACATTCTCCCCAGTCTATGGACTTTTTATGATAAAACGTATTAACTGAGGGCTTTCAGATATGGCCCATAGGAAAGATGGACAGTCATCAGCTGAGTTTCCCTTGTCCTTTTCATCTGACCCAAAGGACACTCATCTCAGCCTTACAGCCTCTTCCCAATGTACTGAATTGTAGATAATTCATGGTTTACTTCCACTGAGATCTTGGCTTAAATTAAAAGTTTAAAATTGTGTGTGTGTGTGTGTGTGTGTGTGTGTATTATAGCTATATTTATATATGTTACATATTTTCCTAAATATGAAAATATTCAATATATATTTATATTTTTTTGTTTTTCCTGTATATAGTCTATGTCAGTGTGTCTTTTCAGCATGCTTGGGTTTGATTAAGCATTCAAATATTTCTCAAGTATAAGCGCTGCATTTATGGTGGTTGTGGAGTATATGTAAGAAAGGGATATGCCTTCTTGGTTTATTGACTCATCATACATGGTGCTGTACACACTTAGAATCTTTCTGGAAGGTAGAGTAATTATGAAATACAACAGAAGAGAATGTAATTGTACAAGGCAACTTTTGAGGTAATTAATGCAACTTATGTATACTAGATTCTCGGTTCCATTGACCTGTTCTATTGTTTTTGCTTTGTTTTTTTTGTTAGTTTCTATTTCATTTATTTCTGCTCTAATCTTTATTATTTCCTTCCTTATGCTGGTTTTGGTTTTTGTTTGTTCTTCTTCTAGTTCCTTTAGATATAAAGTTAGGTTGTTTATATGAGATTTTTCTTCTTGAGGTAGGCCTCATTGGTCTATGAATGCTTTTGTTACATCCCAAAGATTTTGGGCCATTATGTTTTCATTTTCATTTGTTTCCATGTATTTTTTATTTCCTCTTTGATTTATTGGTTGACCCATTCATTATTTATTGGCATGTTGTTTAACCTCCATGTATTTGTGCTCTTTCCAGAGTTTTTCTTGTGGTTGATTTCTAGTTTCATAGCATTATGGTCAGAAAATATGCATGAAATCACTTCAATCTTTCTGAATGTGTTGAGTCTTGTCTTATGGCCTAATATGTGATCTATTCTGGAGAATATTCCATGTGCACTTGAAAAAAAATGTACTCTGCTGTTTTAGGATTGACTGTTCTAAATATATTTGTTAGATCCATCTGGCTCAATGTATCTATCATTCAAAGCCACTGTTTCCTTGTTGATTTTCTCTTTGGATGATCTGTCCATTGATGTAAGTGGGGTGTTAAAGTCCCCTGCTACTATTGTATTACTATTGATTATTTCCTTTGCATTTGTTATTAATTGATGTAAGTGTTTGGGTGTTTCCATGTTGGGTGCATAAATATTTCCAATTGTTATATCTTCTTATTGGCTTGTCACCTGAATAATTAGATAGTGTCCTTTTTTGTCTGTTGTTACAGTCTTTGTTGTAAGGTCTATTCTGTTCCATATAAATGTGCTACTCTGGCTTTCTTTTCACATCCATTTGCATGATAAATTCTTCTCCATCCCTTCACTTTCAATCTGTATGTGTCTTTAGGTCTGTAGGCAGCACATAGATACATCTTGATTTTTTTATCCATTCTGTCACTCTATGTGTTTTTATTGGAACATTTAGTCCATTTATATTTGAAGTAATTATTGATGGGTATGTATTTACTGTCATTTTTAATTTATTTTATGGTTTTTTTCTGTTCCTTTCTTCTTTTACTCTCTTCTCTCACGATAAGTTGTCTTTTTTTAGTGATATACTTTGATTCCTTTTTCTTTATTTTTTGAATAGTTATTACTGGTTTTTGATATGGGATTATCATTCAGTTTGCACATAACATCTTCTGCATGTAGCAGTATGTCTTCAGTTGATGATCACTTAAGTTTGAACCCATTCTTTACTCCTCTCCTCCCCACATTTTAGGTATATGGTGTCAGAAATATATCCTTTCATTTTGTGAATCCCTGGACTGATTTTGATGTGGCCTCTTCTATACATTTAGCTGTGGAGTTTATTCTGTCAATCTTCAGGTAGTTTTCTGAGTTATTTACACTGATGTGAGTATTATCTAGTTGTATCTGTGGGACAAGGTGAGCCTAGGTTCCACCTACTCTGCTATTTTCCCTGAGAGTTTCTACATTTTATCTGTTAGACCACAAAGCCTATAACAGTGGTTATAGGGATTCATAAGTGAATTGGGTAAATCTTAAGGATCTTAGCTTTTGAAAGAAAAAAAGACAAAAGTTTGATAAAAATAGGTGGGAAAATAAAATGACAGCAATCCAACATTGCTATCTATAGCTCACAATAAAACCTCCTCCTTCAGTCCTCATTATAACCATGAGGTTTGCAAATAATTATTCTAATAATTACAGAGCAAAATACTACTGGTCAAGAATGTCAAGAAAATCCTACTTTATCAGAGCTGTCTTTGTATGCGGTAAGGTTGGACACAGAAGACCAACATATGATAAGCAAATGTACAGCATTCTGTAATTATGTTCTTTGTTCCTTCTTCTGTTGTGTGGGGTAAGATGACCATATTAAGGGTCTTATTGGATGAGAGTCAGGTAGTTGCAAGCAATACAAAAAGTAGCAAGGGTGGATTTTTTAATCTGTAATGCATATCTGTTTGTAAACCAAAAACTAATCACAGACTATATAAAATGGAAAACATAGAAACTTGTGGTTTCTATTATTTGGCACAAGGTCTTGTGTGCAGAAAGCAAGTTTTATAGTCATAAAAAATAACAAAACACACAAGGCAGCACAGGTTACGTGCTGGATAAGCAATGAAGCTAGAGACAGGAGTAAAGTCACCCTACTTCAGACACAGATATATTCTTCAATGCACACAATTTTAGGTGTCAATTGGGGTCTGCCCAACAAAACTTTTCAAAATGGTATAAGCCTGTCCATTGCATATGCTTGGATCTCTCTTCATGCAGGGTTGGCCAGTGAATGTTTGCATTTGCTGGGAACCTAAATATTCACTCAGTCACTTACCTTGTTTTTTATAAGGAACAAATAAACATCTGTGCACATGACAAAGTGAGGGTGGGTCTTTTCTGGCAATGTGGTTTTGACTCTGAGAATCCATGTGCACTTTAAGGAAACCTCTTCTTGGATGTATAGATTCCAAAGTGCATCAGCCAGCCATTCATTCACTCATCTGAAACACCAGAGAATGTGGAAAGTATCTGGTTATGTCTGAGCACTTAAGAGCATACAGTGAGCACTTAAGTATTCAGTGAGAGTGAATTTAACTGAAAAGTGACAGGAAAAAAAGAAGAGAGAAAAAAAAATCAAGCAATAATAACAACAAAAAGAAAACAAACACAAGAAGGAATGAGTGAGGAAATATGGTGTGATATATGTTTTCTTCTAAATAGTAAACATAAACTGCAAGCCCAGGAATGTGAGTTAATGGTCACTCCTCCCGAATGAAACAAAGCCACCCCACAAAAACTTTACTAAAAACTGTGTGTGTGTGTGTGTGTGTGTGCGCGCATGCGTGTGTGAGAAAGAGAGAGAGAGAGAGAGAGAGAGAGAGAGAGAGAGAGAGATTTCCTTTGAAACACGGGTAGCCTTCAAAGTTGCATAGGTTTTGATTGTGGGGGATACATAGTAATGCTTAGGAATAATGCCCAAGGATCCCAACCAGCTGGCTGTCTGGTTGAGAAAATGGTAAAGAAAATCAAGAGTGAAAAACTCCATCTCAGGGGCAAACATTCAGATTCTCTGACTTGGTGCAGAGTCTCAATTAGAAACTTTCTTCTTTGAAGGCATTTTTCTAAAACCAACTCTATCCATATTTGAAACTGAGAGATTAATGGACTCTAGGAAATAAAGCTAAGTGATATTTTTAAAAAGCATCATATATAAGGGTCCCCATTGGACATAATGATACATACTGACAATTGAATATCTCTCAGTCAGAATTAATCTCCTCCCATAGGCTTGTGACACTTTGCACTTATGTTAATGTTATGAAACTTATCACAAGGCACAGTATATTATGGAAAAAAAGGAAATTTGTATTTCTTGAGAGGTGATTATATGTCATGCACTTTCTTACACACTCTCTCTCTCTCTCTCTGAGCATATTTGACAAACAATCTTACATTGGTTTCAGGTTTACAATACAGTGATTCTTATATTGTCTTTTAAGTTACTAAAAAAATAGAATATTTGGTATATTAGGCTCATTATTTCCATTTTATGGAGAGAACAGTTGAGGTATGAAAGGTTAAATAATTTCATAATTAGTAAGTTTCAGTGCCAAGATTTGAACTCTGATTTATCTGTTCCCATTTATCTGTACCCATTTCATGGCTCTGCATATGCAACATCTAGAGAAAGGCAGCTTATGTCTCTCTTGGCTTTAATGACCTACTGTACCTAGGTGCTCAAAAAAATGTTATTACATTGACTCTAATGAACACCTAATAGTTGTGTCATTTTGTAAGTTGAAGACCCAAATAATAAACTTCAGAAGGCTTATTCAAATTGCAATGAAGTAAATAAACTTCAAACTAGAATAACAATCCCTGAAGATTCAGCAGAGAAATAACTATTCAGAACTTCTCAGTCTGTACATTAAGAATGGACTTGACTTATAGATAGGTAGAATAGGCAATATCTGTTTCTTAGTCATTTCGATGAGTTCTAGAATGTCTC
The DNA here is from genome assembly GCF_016509475.1 of Prionailurus bengalensis. Lineage (NCBI taxonomy): Eukaryota > Metazoa > Chordata > Mammalia > Carnivora > Felidae > Prionailurus > Prionailurus bengalensis. The sequence continues at coordinate 63,043,513 of NC_057351.1, forward strand.
TCTGTCTCAAATTCTCTTCACACATGACCTTAACACTAATAGGCATGCCTAAAATTTCCACCTCTTAGAGCTAATTCCTTGTGTAAAATTATAGTCAGTTAAAGATCTCAATTAAATTCCTTATCTGCACTAGAGATAAATATAAACCTCATTTTATAGAAACACACATGCACACACACAAATGAAAGATTGTTTTACCCTAAAGAAGATCCAGGAATCAAGGGAATTCTATACTCAGACTTGGAGGGGAGAGGACTGAAAATATCAGACTCCAAAGAAGGTCTTGCCAACCTCATCATGCTGCTCAAGTCTGGTTCTGAATGAGAAGCACATTTCCCATGTCTGAATGATGTAACTCGGTAGAATCTTAATCAATGTGACTTTGATATAAAGGGTGTTCTTTGTTTTCTATTAGATACGGTCAGAGTGCTAGGCCTGGCAGCTCTCCAGGGCTGGAAGACCAGTTGGGATGTTGAGTTGTCTTTGGGATGGGGATCCATTGGGAAATAAGGCTTTGATGGTTAGTAAAGACAGTCTACATAGCTACTGGTGTCCTAGCAAAGGTCATAAGCAAAGAAAAATTGTGAAAGTCATTGGAGAGAAAAAAGGAAGAGGCTCGGGGCACCTGGGTGGCGCAGTCGGTTAAGCGTCCGACTTCAGCCAGGTCACGATCTCGCGGTCCATGAGTTCGAGCCCCGTGTCAGGCTCTGGGCTGATGGCTCAGAGCCTGGAGCCTGTTTCCGATTCTGTGTCTCCCTCTCTCTCTGCCCCTCCCCCGTTCATGCTCTGTCTCTCTCTGTCCCCAAAAAAATAAATAAACGTTGAAAAAAAAAAAAGGAAGAGGCAAGGTGGCCCCTGAGTTTGATAACTTAGAGTTTAATTATAGGGAGGCTGTGTATGAGAGAGAGAATGAATGAATGAATGAATGAGAGGAGTGAAATATTGGGACAGTGCCTCAAAGTTACAAAGCTCTTGACTGGACCTTCGTAAGAATTTCAAGAGAAAAATACTGCTATGGCAGAAAACTAGACCCACAGAAGTTAAATTTCCCCAAGACAAACAGCTACAAAGTGGCAACCCAAAATGAGATTTTCCCTCCTGGTTCCACATCTCATGTTTTCAGGTGGGTTATACTCTCTGCTGCATAGCAATACAGACTACAGAACATTCTGTAATGTCGGTGCTACATTGTGTCACATGGAATATAGAAAGGACTGGAATAGTCAAGGTTGGCTTCCTGGAACAAGTGAGATTTGAGGTGACCTGGACAGGAATTGTGGGGGGGAGAGTTAAGAGCGGGCTTTTGAAGCCTGCCTGAGTTTGAGCTTTCACGTTTCAGCCGTGTGAACTTGGCAAGTTAATTAACTTCTTTGTACCTCAGGTTTCTCATCTGTAAAATGTGGATGACTGCTGTGAGAATAAATGGGTTCAGATTTATAAAGTGTCTAGAATAGTCCCTGGCAATGGCACACACTCAGGAAATGACAGCATCGTTGTTAATATCTAAGGAGAGAGTGGGCTCCAGGCAGGAGGGAAGCGTTTGTTTATCCATGCAGGTCATTTACTATTTATTGAGTCTCCATGAAGGCTAGACAGGCACTGCCCATGATAGTTGAAACAAATTACCTAATCTAGGCTCTGCTGGCAAATCACAGAACAATGCAGAGATACAGCTGTCACCACCTGAACCCACCAATCAATCTTTGTATCACCAAAAGTGAGACAGACATTACGTGCCTACTGGGGTGTTACAGTCTAAACCATATAGCGCCACCTGTGAGGCATTCTTGCCAAAATGGCCTAACCTGGATCTAACGAAGCCTTTAGGAATAATGTACAGTCTGCAGGCAATGGAGGAAACACAGGGGATAGAGGGACAGGTAAATGACACTATGAGGAAATAATTAGCCAAATTCAGAATGTGGAAGTTTTGCCAAGACAATTAACCCAGTTTATCAAAATATAAGAAGTGTGACAAAAAAAAAAAAAAAAGAAACAAAGGAAAGGAAAAGAGGTTCTGTTTTAGGTTGAAAGTGACTGAAAAGAAATTTAAGAGACAGCTATCAAATGTCACAATGGGCATTTTCTTTACACATTTTCTTTACACACCAATTGAAGAAACTACTTGTAAAAAGTCCTCCTGTGGATGATCATGGATAATCATAGGTATCAGATGCTATTTAAAAAATACAGCTAATGCTCTTAGGTTTGAAAATGGTCTTGCTGTTATGTAATAAAATCTTTCTTTTTGAGAGAAAAAGTCTTGAATAAAACATTTTTTACTCAAGAGAATAAATTGATTAGGCAAAATTGTCTGATACCAGATTTGAGAAGCAGGTAGAACTATTTAAAATGAAACTTCCTGTCTCTTTTCCTCAAGACCCCAGAGGAGCCCCATGGAGTATCCTGGACCTTTATGGGAGCTAGCATCTTATCTGCGACCTCCTTTTATTTGAGAATCTTAAGTGCTTTACCTGCAGAGAGCAGCTTATCTCTGTTTAGGAGCCAGAGAAAGATAAAGAAAATGAGAGAAAGATCAGAAGGTATTTGGATAAATGAGAAGGATGAATGAAGAAGTTAGGAGACAAAAGAATAAAATCAAGAAAAATAACATGGCTGGGAGGAATGAGGGGTGTGTGTATGGGAGCAAGGGAATGAGAAACAGGGGTCAAAATAAAGGTGAGAGCAAAGAATCTGAGAGCTCCAGAATAAATCCCCAACACTTACATTTGCCAAAGAGAAGGAGGCTTTATCAAGGAGGGAGATAAATATGAACAAGGCCGAGAAGAACATGGGCAAGGAGAAGGCTCTGTTCAGGGTGTTTTATTTATATACACAACAGTGCTGTGCTGTGTATATTATTCTTACATTCTGGAACCTGAGGCACGGGACATTACACGACTTTCCTAAATCTTATAGCTAGTAAGTGGAAGCCCAGGATTCAAACCCAGGTGGTCTTGCTCCAGAAACTTCACTCCAAATTAATAACTGCTTCTGTCCAAGGACCTCATGTGCAAAAGATAGTATTAGCCCATAACCAGACAACAAAATGCAGTGTGATTTAATTGATGCACATTTAAATTGGCTTTCCTAAGTAGACTGCTCACTCTCCCTACCCTTACAAGTAGTCATTGTGTGCCCTTCCTCCCTATCTAGAACAAGGTAGGGTGTGCCTTTGTCATAATGGATAAACCAAGTTCATGGTCTTCATCAGTTAGACTGGAGCCACAGCCACAAGTGTAGAACCATGGAATGTTAGAGCTAAAATGAGCTCAGGTAATATTTAATTCAACCTCCTTTTTTTAATAAATGAGGAAACTAAGGTCCGAAAAGGTAGGGTGACTTACTCAAGGTTACATGTCAAGTTAATGGTACAAATTTAATGATGGTCCATGTTTTCTCACTTGGAGTTCAGAGATCCCCACAGGACAGAAACAGGTATCCTAGCTACACCCCAAACTTCACTGTGAAAACAAAAATCCATATGATCCACAAATTCCACTTCTGTATGTATATGCAAACAATTGAAAGCATGGTCTCAAAGAAATACTTGTTCACCCATGTTTATAGCAGCATTATCTGTGGTCCTGAAACATGGAAGCAATGCAACTGTCCACTGATGGACGAATGGATAAACAGAATGTGGCGTACACTTACAATGAAACATTATTCTGCCTTAATAAGGAAGGAGATGATGATATGCACTACAACATGGATGAAACTTAAGGACATTTTCTAAGTGAAAGAAGTCAGTCACAAAAGGACAGCTAGTGTATGATCCACTTACGTGAAGTGATTAGAGTGGTCAAACAATCAAATTCATAAAGGCAAGAGATTAGAATGGTGGTTGCCAGGGACGTGGAGGTTACTGTTTAATGGGCAGAGTTTAAGTTTTGAAAGATGAAAAGAGTTTAGTGGATGGGTGGTTCTGATGGTATCCCAATACCATGAAAGTACTTAATTCCACTGAACTGTACAATTTAGAAAAGTCAAGATGGTAGGTTTGGTGTTATATGTATTTTGCCACAATGGAAAAAAAAAGCCAGCCTATGAACAATAACAACAACAAAAGTTTAGGGCACTTTTAAAAAATGACACGTTTAAGAGTCAGAACAGACTCAACCACATCCCAGCTTTATCCTGATATTTTACCTTGACTGCATTCAATTGCATTACAGAAACAATGGTTGTATGTTGAAAGATCTATGGGCAATAATTCAGCATCTTTATACTATACCTGACTTTGGTCAGCCCTAGCAGGAAAGGTATAAGGTTACCTTTAAAAAAATATCTATAGGCCTTTGCAGGTATCATTCCCTCTAACTGGAGGTTACCCCCATTTCTTCCAAAGCATGCATTAAAGAGACACACAGACAAACCACAATACCGCATTGTCTGCTTTCCAAACTCCTACCTGTCCCTCAAAACCCTGCTAAGAACCTTCCAAATCTTTTCTGGGAAGCCAGCAACATACACGGCTACTTGCCCTGGATCTAGACAATCTCAGACAATCCCTGTGGCTCCATTAATATTGCTCTTACTTTTAACTTACTTATTGATGTTTGCATCAGTAAATTTTACTGTGAGCTCTTTCAGAGCAGGTACTGTCTTTCATGCCTACATTGCTAACGTTTACAGTATTATACCTCCTAGAATTAGTCTTAACAAATTAGCTGAGTGAATAAACAAAAGAAGAAAAATTCTGAGGCCAAGCACTACATGTCTCTTCAGTGTCTGGCACTCATACCCCTTGAAAGGCTCTTGTCCCTTGAATCAACCCATCAGTGTCAGTTGAAATTGTCTGTGACATCTAATAAACCCAACATCCTGCCCTGTGCTCACACAGTGCTGCCTTCAAATATGTAAAAAATGTCATGAAAGACAGCTTACCCTTCTGGAAGAGGATGATTAAGTGCATAATTAAAAATTGATGCAATTTTCTTTGATGCAACAGTATTTTGCTATTTCTCTTCCTGCAGCATACAAATGGAGAAGAACACAGAAAAGAGATCGGTTCCCAGTTGTTGGCTCCTCTGCCCTCCTTTCCTACTCTGGAGGGAGCAGAGACCTGGGTTTCCTTCTCTGTACTTTTGAAAACAGCCATGCAATTATTGGATTGCAGGGTCTCTGCTCAAACACAACCTTTATTCTGTACACATGTCCTGGGATATAAGGTTGTTAGACATGACTTATGCTATTTACAAGCCACAAGCTTCATAATGGATGATGTATAAAAAGCACAGGCTTTCTGTCCAAGTCATCCTGATATTTTGTCAATTTCATAATGTGAAATTGGTAAGCCAAGTGCTGGGAATCCCAATCATATAAACATGCAGTAAAGGAAGAATTATCATGGTAGATTTTGTTGTTTTTCTTAAGCCACACTCCTACTGTCTTCGTGTTTTCTTCTTCAATTCCAGGTTCTTACCTACTAGACTCTTCTGAAAAAAGAGAATATTTATTTTTCACTCTTGGAACACTGTAAGCTGGGTAATAGAGATCCAGAGGTGTGGAAAACCAGGAGTGAGACAAAAGAAATTATTATAAAGAAAAAGTAATATTGGAATTAGAGAGGTTTGTCCTCATCCTTAGGATTCTGCCAATGAATGGTTCATTTTCTGTCATGGTAGGGTTCCCTTTTTCTCTCCCTCTGTCCCTTCCTTCCTTCCTTTTTACTTCCTGTGTGTGTGTGTGTGCTCTAGGTATAGATAAGGTATCGACTATTGACTAGTTCATTGCGTGCTGTTTGTATAAGAAACTAAATGAAGTACATAACGCAGTAGAAAAATATAATAGAAATTAAATCTTAAGATGAATTTCTCACCCCAAATCTTGTGACATTTTGTATGATCCCAAGAAATGCAAATTACCCTTTTGAGCCTTACTCTACTCCTCTATCAATGGTTTAACATCTGCCTTGCTCACCTTGAGTTTGGGTGAAAGTTCTGGTCTGAGGGAGCACAGATGCCAATGGGGCCAAGATAGGGGCACCTTGGCAGAAGAAGGGGCATCACTAATAATGTGGGCCTCAGGAAATGCTTCCCAGGAAGGCCAGCAGGAGAGCTGGGCTTCCCTAGGGAGATCAGGTTTACCAGAAAAAAAGGAAGAGAGAGATAGGAAAGCTTACTTCAGGAGTTGGGAGTAACTTAGAATACCGTCCTTAGAATGCCATGGGAAACAGGCAATCGGTGAGTACACTTGAGAAAGAGTTTTTAAAAATTAATGAAATGATCCCGTATCTATTTGCATGTCAGCTTTTCTTCTGTTAAAACAAAAAGAAGTCACTAAAATGAAAAGGTATCAGGCAGCTCTGTTATTAGTTCAACATAGAAGGGGAAAGAATAAATGCAATTAAATTGTCAATAGAGCTCTCCTTACATTTGGCCTTTCAATACATCCCTCCCTGTGCAACCTCTCTCTGCAGCATTGATTGGGTATTGTTAACCTTTATCTATCTCTTGTTTACGTTCCTCTATTAGGGCCAAACATCAATATGAAGCTTTTAGAAAGGACAGAGGCAACCAGCAAGGAGACATTGAGAAAAGGTCAAAAATCTCGAAGATGAGGTGTGCTATTCTCAGCCAGGCCTAGAGAAACATTTTCTGGCTAAGACAGCCAGGTCAAGGCTCGGTGACTGGCATCCCTGGTGCCTGCCTTCCGGAAAGAAGTAACACAGGTAGCAGTTATCAACGCTCCCTTTGTCAGGGCAGCAAACACCCAGCCTAAAAGAGAGGGGGGAGTAGGGCGGCTTCACTGGGCATGGATGGATGTGAAGACAGTGAGAGGGCTGGATGGGGAATCTGGCTGGGGAGGAGGGACAAGTCAGCAGGCCCTACCACTGCCTGTCCCTTTCTCCCTGACCCCCATCTTCCTCCCCATGCTCTGTTCTGCAAAACTGAAAGACAAGTTTTTATTTCAAAAGGGAGGAAACTAAAGCCACGAGTAGTTCAGTGACTTGCAAAGATCTCACAGTGCCAAAGTTACACTTGGATTTTTCAGTTTTGAAACCCTACATCTGCGTCTGAGAAACAGAAAACCCCTTTCCCCTTGCAGTCTGGCTTGTGCAAAGTGTCCTCAGAAGCCATAACAACTTGGCAGAATTTTTCTTGTTTTGTATGTTACAAAGAAAAATGTATACTTGAAAATGTATACTTGCAAAGACAAAATGTATATTTGCAAATGTAAATTATAATAGAATATAATAATTATAATATTGAATATGGTCCCTCCCTTTCCTCTTCCCATTACCTCTATGTTAGGGCTCCCTGTGCTGGAGACCTGTTATACCAAGCTGAGTGCTGGCCCACTGTGAAAAGCAGAAAATCTCCGCAGGTCTCAATTTCTGAATACTAATACTCATACTACTCTAGTACTACTCTTTATAGGCCACTGCTGAGATTTTAGTGAACCTTGGACTCAGTCCCAGGTCTGTCTCACTCAAGACCCCATATCCTAAATTATTATGCCAGAGGACCTGCAGGTACAGACAGTGACATTAGTGCTACTTTCTTGACAGGACACTCGTGAGCATCCAATGCAAACATAAAGGTAATTAGCATTAGGAGATCAGAATTGTGATGGTGATAGTGAGCCATCCTCCTCACCACTGAGAATAGAAATGCAGATAGGGGCAAGGAGAAGACTGTAGACAGACCCTGTATGAATTTGCTGCTGGGACATTGCCCAGGAAGAAATATGAACAAAGATTGTGATAGTTTTTTAAAGGCAGCTGGGAAGTCTCTTAGACACCACATGGTGCATCCCTTCCCCCTATGTAAGATGGAGAATCAATGGCCCAAAGTCACCACCTGGAATGCCCAAGGTCACCTGCTAAATTCCGGCAGGGAAGGACAGGTTCTGCAGAGATGGCTCAGGACTTGTGCTGATCTCCTATACATACTGCAAAGAGGGGATAAGAGGGTGTTTTATAAAAAAAAAAATAGCCAACAAAACAAAGAAAATACAAAAACATAAGAAATCCACGGGAGTATGAGCTGGTATAATGGAGTTCTTGTGCTAGGTCATCTAGAAGTTTCTATGTGATTAAGCTACTATGATCCTCCTTTTCATCATCACTGTAATGGAAGTGATGACTCTGCCCTGCTTGCCACATCAGTTGGTCGTAATCAAATGTCATTTTTAAAAAGTATTTTAAAAGTCTTGTGTACCATTTTTAAAGGCATGAACATGGGGCTGTTCCATTTTAATAGATGGGTGACCTTGGGCAAATCACTTTAGTGACCACAAAAATAAAACTCTGTTTCCCTTATTCAACATCATCGGGAGCAAGAACATCCCTTTGTTAAACGGATTTTGCTGAGATGTTTGTTGACGTGGGACAGTGCCTTTGTGTCCTAAGCTGCATGTAGGGCTGGTTGCACATGACCAGACTTGTCTATTGAGGGGATACCACTCTAGAGCAAAGGCAGCCTTGTTAGCTATACACAGGTGCAGGAGATTCCATGTCCAACGTTTTCCAGGAAAGTCTAGATTTCAGTGATCCCACCCCTATGTCCTATAAGTCCTCTTCTAATTGTTAGTCCAGGTGGAGTGATTCTGGTCTGGCTATCCACATGGTTGTAGTGATGGTGGGCTGGCCCTGGTTGGACGGGGACCAGGTATTTGGTTGCAGGAATAAAAGAACCAGAAAGACCTTTCCTTCCAGCCCTCATTTTATATGGGAAAAAATCCAAATACATTTCATAAGTGTGTATTTCAAGTTGTCAGGAGTATGCTACAGCTGGGTGACAGGCTTCTTTTTGAGCAAGGGAGGAATAAAGCAGATTCATGGGTATTCTGGTTCATAACTTTTTACTTAAAAGTCTTGGGATAGGTAGGTGGGTGGTGGTTTTAACTTTTGGATACTATAGAAAGTTCCAGCTTATTAATGTTGAGTCCTGAAAAGCCACTTTCTAAACTCATCCTTTGGTTAAGGCACTGTCACTGATTAAAATGCAAATATCTCTAAATGGGAAAATATATTAAACTGTGTTGGTCATTAGCAATTTAGTGCTAGTATGGCTGTGAGATTGCTTTTTTTTTTCTTACCTAGACAGCCAGTTGCCATTAGCTCTCTGTTAGGAATAAGACACATATTGGGCCTGATGACTACAGGAGAGAGAAAGAGAAAGACTAGAAATTGAGCCTTATCTGAGAAGCACTGTTGGGAGCATACTAATAGAGTATGCTGGGGGCAATATTAGGAGGAAGGATATCACTGTGTTTATTCAGATTATATTAAGTGCCAGAAAACTTATTGGTTCTTCTATCTGTCCATCTGTCCATCTGCCCATCCATCCACCCATCCATGCAATATGTATTTTTGAATACTTGTTAATTACTATGTTGATCCCTGAGGGTCCAATCTAGAAACCATTTTCCCCGCTGCTATAGACTGAATGGTTGTTCCCCCTGAATTCATATGTTGAAGTCCTAATACCCAATGTGATTGTATTTGGAAGTGGGGCCTTTGGGGGGCAATCAGAGTTAGATTAAGTCCTGAGGATGGAGCCTTTATAATGGGATTAGTACTTTTACAGGGAGGTAGAGGGATCTGAGCTTTCCTCTCTGCCATGTGGGGATATAATGACATGATGGTTATTGCAAACAGGAAGTGGGCTCTTACCAGACACCATAGTTACTGGTGCCATGATCTTGGATTTTTCAGCCTCCGGAACTGTGAGAGATAAATATTGTTTAAGCCACCCAGTCTATGGTGTTTTTGTTATAGAAGCCCAAACTGACTAATACACATGTCCTCAAGATATTATTCTCATGGCTGTGGTCACAAGTATACAGACAACTATGATCAAATTGGAAAGAGCTACCATTGGGGCAGAGGGATTCATGAAGGGACAGGAAATGGGTGCTTTGCCATGTAGCTGTGGGGATGTCAGAGAGAGTCATATTGCATTATTTCACTTAATCTTCACACTAGTTTTGATTGGTAAAATTTGAACCTGTTTTACAGATGAAGAAACAGGCTCAGAGAATATAGCATCCATAATTATAATACCGAAGAAAGCTAGCCACCATTCCTTAATCATTATGCCTAAGACATATGTCAATGAAATGCCGAAAGTCACAAAGTCAATAAAGTAGAAAGTCTAGATTTCAGTGAACTGTGTGCCTGATTCTAAATGAATACATATTTGATCCTCTCATTCTCTCCTTTGACGAGGAGAATGAAAGAGAAGAGATGTGTTTGTGACTGGTGGGAACGCTGAGGGTGGGGAGGCTGAAGCAGCCAGTTCCATTCCCCTTCTTTAGCCCTAATGACAGTCAATGAAAACTACGCACAAAGAGGACTTATCCTCAGGCAGCTTTTGTGTAGTGTCTTTTAGACAAAGGGCACAGCATGACACACTTTAAAAATGTCACAGATTCCCCAACCACCCTTTCTTTGGCAAGCTCTTTGCTATTTTCCTTCATTCGCAAAGCCAACAGCCTGATTGGGGCTGGTTCCCCTGCTCATCTTGTCAGGGAAAGAGGCCATGGGAAATGCCCTTTTAAAGTCCTTGAGATAAGGATCGAAAGGAGATATAATGTCTATCTTTGCACAGAAGACCCTCATTCAATAAAAGGTTCAAGAGTGTTCACCTGCCCCATGCACCACCCTAGGTTAGGCGCAGGGGACTCTACCAAACTGGTTTTGCTGAGATCTCCCCAGACTTCTTAGGAGTGGAATTTCTCTCTTGGCTATCAGGAATCAAGTCTCAGGAGGAAAAAGAACACAGAATTGCTCTAAGAGGATTTGTGAGTCGTAAGAGAAGAAAACCTGACCTCCCTCCTCTGGGGACTCAGAGAAGGCCCCATCTTTGTAAATAAGCTGCCCTGATTGCTGGGAATGAAGTGGGATCCTTAAGTCAGTTCCTGCTGACAGAGGCTGTTGATTGCTATACTGGTCTTTATGGGACTTAGTGGCTGGTTTCAACTGTGTGCTTGCCCCCCACAGCCAGCGGTTTGCCAAGGGTACAATTTTATAAATCACAAACAAGTAAACGCAGGAGTTTCATCCTGGAGGCTGAACGGGCGGAGTTCAAGCTTTAGTGCAGGCCGTGGGAGGTGATACAAATGGCTGCAGGTTTGTAGAGCCCTCATTGTTACAGGTATAAACAATGCTCCAGGCAGGAATATTGGAGAAGCTCAGTTCTCATCCCCCCTTCCACCCCCATCTGACTCCTGCTCTACTATCCCATATAGCTCAGCACTGAAAAGATGGCAAAGAGTAAAGAAACGTGAGACTTGTCTGGGTACTCCTTGAGCTTGACAAAACCACCTTGAACGTGGACCCGTCTCATTGTTTTAAGTCACAGGAGATACGGCCGAGGACTGTAAAAACAATTAAAGGTCAGGGTTGAGGTGTCTTCATGAATCACTGGAAGCAACCTCTTGCTACTCTTGACTGCCTGACACACTTAGGCGAAATGTCACTCTCAGCCTGGCACTTCCATCAAAAGTAACATAACGGGCAACATCAGATACAATACAGAAGCCCTCAGTGAGAGGTCAGCGTACGAGGCCATGAGGCAAACAGCAGAAAATATATCACTCTCTTTGATTTTCCTGTGGTATTCTTCTCTCTTAATTCCCCAGAGCCAGCATACAATTAACAGAAGCAAACATAACTGTTGGATGGAGACCATGGAAGAGTAAAAAGGAGTGACTAAGGGGTACATACTTAGTTTGTGAAGTCATTTAGAAGTAGGGCTGTGGCTGCATGAGGTGCGAGAAAGGATTCAAAGACTGACCATTTGGTAAAAGAGAAAGGGATTGACTGTTGGAAAGACAAACCACGAATGGAGGCTCCCTGCCTCCTGTTTCTCCTTATGTAACGAAAATATCTTGCTAGGAGGGTTAATACTGGATTCCTCTCCTCATGCTGAATTAGAAAACAAGAAGTTTCTGGGGCTGAGTCAATGTCTGCAAAAATCATGAATACAAACGCAATCAGATTCATAATGCATTGAATATATATAGCCCTTTTATTCTGAGGAGCTATATAAAGTCACACAAGGTATCTCCTTAATCCTTACTTCTCTGTCTGTGAGATGAGGTGATCAGCAGAAATGGGGCAAAAAATTGAAGATCAAGCCAGTGGAAGTGTCTGAGGAATCAATATTGTTCCTACCTCCATAGCAATAACTGGATACGTCCCAGAGAAGTGACAATTCTGAGCTTCCCCCCTCGCCCAACAGAGGAAAGTCCTATATTCATGCCTTAAAAGAAATGCATTTGCAGACAACTTTGTCCTGTCCTATCACATTTTCATCACATTGAAGCAAACGGAATAGAAATATTGCTTTACAAACTATAAAATTCTAGTATTTCATGACTAGGTTAGTAAACATACACAGTGTTTCTACGATAACCAAGGAAAATAGCGTGCAAGTACCTTGCATAATAGGAAAATAACAAATTCACATGCACCTTTTAAAGCTTGAGGCTTTCCCTCCACCATCCCCTAAAGGAATTAAAAAAAAAAAAAACCCAACAGTTTAAAGCATTAGAATTGGTATACCCTGAGAGTGAAGATAAAAGGAAATGCAATTATGTGACCTGAGGAAAAGAAAGAGCAAGAGGAATTTTATAATATAGATCTTATGTGGAAAAAAGATCTTACAGAATGAATGGTGATCAGCAATCCTTTATCCTCACTGAGCAAGGAAGAAGGGACAAGAAGGAAGATTTTTCAGCAGCTGTGTAATGGATTTAATAGCAAAAAGCTTTGCCACCACGATTATTAATACTAAGATCACCCATCTGTCTCCATCATCGCTGTCGCCTCCTGGGTCCAAACCATCACCACCTCTCTCCTGGATTGCATGAACCTGGTAGAGGACTACTATCTCTGCAGTCTTCTGTCTTCGACTTATTCTCTAAACAGAAGCTGGAGCTGTCTTTTGAAATTCAAATCTGATCATTTCATTCTTCTTAAAATACTTCAAGCATCCCATTGTGTTTGTGTTTGAGCCAAATGTTGTTTTAAATGGCCTGCAAAGTGTGACCTATGCCAACGTCCTCTTCATCCAAACCTGGCACTCTGCATCATCCCTTCTCCCAGTGCTGTAGCCACACCAGGACTCTCTCTTTTCCTCAAGTAGGTCACCTGCTTTCCCTTTTCAAGTTCTTTGTATGTACTGTTCCTTCTTCCTATCTACATTGCAGCTAACCCATCACTAATCATCCTTCATATCCCAGAGAGAATTGGCATTCTGTCTTTATCTCGCCTAAGATGTATCAGACTTGTAATTATTTGTTCAATTAGATGGAAGCTCCTCGAGGACATATTTGCCTTATTTGCTCCTGTGTTGCCTTAAAATCTGGTTGGTATCATAATAAGATTCCAGAAAGTACTTAATGAATCAAAAGGTGATTCTGGTAGGTGCTCAATAAATAATTGTGGAATAAGTGAATAGAATAGAGTGTGGGGAGAGAAGCAGAGAATCACACACACACACACACACACACACACACACAATCAGGTTGGTTGGATATTCTCCTAATAGGTAAACTTAGATTATTCCAGTCTGATTCTCAGTCATTTATTTCTGTCCCAAATCTTGTGGGCAGGATTAGAATTAGACTGGTTAATGCATGTGGTTAATAATCAGCAAATAAATATATAGTAAAGCTGGGTTAACTTCATTTTTGCCAGTTCGAGTCTTATGATACTCTCAACCATTTCGCCATTTGTAAAAAGATTGTTTCCTGGAAAGTTTTATTAATTGGGCACTTTAATATACTGCTGGTGGGAGCAGAGATTGGTACCATCTTCTTGGAAAGTAGGTTGGGGTATCAGTAGCCTTAAACAAAGGGACCTTAGAACCCTATTTTAAGAAAGCTTTCCTAAGTAAATGTTATATTTAGAAATGCAGATGAGGACAAAGATTTACACCTTATCATGTTGAACGCAACCATTTTTACAAAGAATATAAATTTGAAACCACTGAAACGTCAAACAACAGTAGGTTGTTTGAGTCAATTATGACACATCTACCCTGTGGCTGTCAATAAAATGATGTGTTTAAATAATTTGCAAAGATGAGGAAAGCTCATGATACAGATATGTGAAAAAAGAAGAAAGCAACATTATACATCAGAGAGACCTTGGCATTACAAAGATAGTACAATCATAGAAAATAATCAGAAGAAAACAGTCTGGTATCTGTGTGTGGAGAGTTTAGAGGTGGTTTTGACTTCCTCCTTTTAGATTTTCTAGTCTCACTTGTCAACACCACACCAGCCATGCCCAGCTTGAAAACAGAAACCAAAAGGAAAAACACAAACACTTAAAATGTAGACTCTTTTGAAGATACCACCAAACAAAAACCATACAAATGATAATTTCAAGAAGCAAAGGAGGGAAAAAGTGGAACATTTTACTCACTGCTGTAAAAACTTTCAGCAGGGGGAGCCTGGGTGGCTCACTCAGTTGAGCTTCCGACTTCAGCTCAGGTCATGGTTTATGGGCTCAAGCCCCAGGTTCATGGGTTTGAGTCCTGCATTGGGCTTGCTGCTGTCAGCACAGAGCCTGCTTCAGATCCTCTATCCCCCTCCCTCTCTTCCCCACTCCCACTCATGCTCTCTCTCTCTCTCTCTCTGAAAAAAAAAACTATAAAACTATAAAAAAAACTTTCAGCAGGTTTATGTGCTGAGTGACCCCCATTGGAGCATGTTTATGCTCACTCTGCTGTGCATGCTGTCTGCACTGATATTCCTCTGTAATGTTAGTTAACTAGATCAGGTGGAATCTATGTCTGATCCTTCCAGCAATCCATGTCTGATTATTGGCTCATTTCAGTTGGGAGGCCCTCTCGTGTAAAATATATGCTTTATTTACAGTCTAACCTGAAATAACACCTTAACCCCAAATACTAAATTCTTCCTGCTAGATTCCAAAGGCAGGGGAGCAAGCTTGCATGGTGGGGAGCTCAGGTTTACCATAGGTAGAGCCCTTAACAGTGCTTCTGGAAGTCAACAATTGTTCATGTGCCACCTTTTGCCACCATCAAAA
This sequence comes from Prionailurus bengalensis, assembly GCF_016509475.1. Lineage (NCBI taxonomy): Eukaryota > Metazoa > Chordata > Mammalia > Carnivora > Felidae > Prionailurus > Prionailurus bengalensis. Next base: position 63,058,529 of record NC_057351.1, read on the forward strand.
TCAGGATAGGCACTTTGATGTTTGTCTTTTCACAGTAGCACATGGTAAGTGCTATTAACCCATTTACAGCTGAGTTAAAAAGCACTCTGTGACTGACTTTATTATAGTCACAGGGTAGAAAGAGGCAGAATAAAGTTCTGACTCAGGTCCCTGGATTGCAAATCCTTTTCAGTTTTCAATGTGAGAAGCATCTAGTCTGCCCACACTTAGACTCCAGTTTTATCTTCAAGGATTAAAAGCACAAGGGCATTTGCTCTGAGTGCATAGGCAGCTGTGGCCTCTGATCCACAATACTAGACTGGTGTATTGATGATAAAAAACACTCACTGTGTGTCTGGCACTGACAGAAAACTATATGTGTTAATTCACCTCCTCCTGACCACATTCGGCCTGATACACAGTACATGTTCAAAACATGGGTATTGAAAAATATGTTAAGTATGTACTCTTATTATCCTTCCTTTAAAAAATAAAGAAACTAAAAAAGAAACAAGGAAACAAAAAAAAGGGGGGGGCGCCAGGGTGTCTCAGTCAGTTAAGTGTCTGACTTTGACTCAGGTCATGATCTGTCCATTTGTGAGTTCAAGCCCCACATTAGGCTCTGTGCTGACAGCTCAGAGCCTGGAACCTGCTTTGGATTCTGTGTCTCCATCTGTCTCTCTGCCCCTCCCTGGCTCGTGTGCTTGCTCTCTCTCTCTCTCTCTCTCTCTCAAAAATAAACATTTAAAAATGAAGAAACTGAGGCACAGTTCAGATTAAGTAACTTTGTCAATGATGTATACCAAATAAGTGGTGCATTTGGGATTCATAGTCAAGCAGTCGGGGTCAAGAGCTCACACTTATATAATGTGTTGGCCAAAAGTCATTAAACAGAGGTTACCAGATGGGCATATGTGATTATTGTTTGGAGACCTTGTTACTACTGTAGCTTTGGGGGTCTGCCACAGAGGTCCTGACCGAATGAGGCTAGAGAGGAGTATGGTAATCTGTGTGTTAACAAGTGCCTTCAAGTACTTGGGGGGTGGCCAGTCTGCAGGACTAATGTTTAAACCCAAGAGTACTTGGGACTCTGAGCTCTGGCCACTCACTGTGTGTTGGGACAATTTGCATAAACTTTCTAACTTCAGATTTCTCATCTGCAGAATGGTGGTACTAATAAACTCTTAAAGAGGAAGTAGGAAGATTTGATGAAAAAAAATATATTGCTTAGTGCAATCCCTTGCAAGTAGTAGTTACTCAATAAGTGAATTATCATGGTAACAGCTGTCATCTTTGTTTCTTAAAATTATTGATATAAATAATAAATTATTAGTCAATGAAAATTAATATTATTAGCCATATAGTATTACTGCTTTATTATATTAACGTATTGCTATTGTCATTATGACTATTGATACATTTTTTAATATTATGAAAGCCAGCTATTGTCTCTGAGTCATCCACGGCACAGGATTCCTACTGCAGTGACCTGACCAGCTTAGCTCCCAGAAAGAATCCCAGAAAACTCTGGCTGCTGCAGAAATAACTGAGGAGGCTACTGCTTGTTTACTTACAGCCCATGTAGCAGGCAGCCACCACAGCCCCAGCATTATCAATATGGATTTTGAAATCACCCACGGCTAATAGCCCAAATTAATAGCCTCAGGGTGACTCTAGAGCAATTGAGAAAGAAAATCCATAACTTCACTAAAGACGCCAGCGGCTGTTCAGGAAGAGAGCTCTACATTAATTAACAGCTGTGAACACTGTAAAAACTGGTGCATTCAGGAACGAGACAGGGGCAGTTACAATTAGCCGAACACAAGAATCCCATAAGGCTGTCCAGGTTAGGAAGCAGAGGGAGCCGCCCCTGGGGAGGCCGGGCTGGTGGCCACCCCGCTGCACCCAGGCATAGCCCCCAGGGAGTCAGATGCATTCTCCTACCAGCCCTGCGCAGTTTCCTGTGCTCACAGCAGGCTCTAGGGCAAGCCTGTCCTTTCTGCATCAGCTATAAACTTCAGGAACACTCAGGTTTGGGAGGTGAATAAAACTCTGTGGTCCTTTTCTTCTGCAACAAAATCATTTAATTCCGGTGGCCTCCTTTCTTGAGATCCCTCCTGGATACTTGGCAAGGTGGGAGGCTGAATGTGAGGGAGATTGTGCCTGTAAAGAGGGTCAAGGATGTTAAAACAATGATCACTATCCTCAGCACCCTCTCTCAGATGCTTTGCACTTGGGGATTGGTGCCTAAGACAGATCCCAACCTCGGGCAAGAAAAGAACTTACACTTAGGAAAAACTGCGGTGTCCAGAGCATACGGTAATCAAGGCAGTTGTACTCAGGGAGTGTAGTATCCTGAATCAGAGCCCCATTTTGTCATTTGCTCCTTGAATTAATTCAGGTAAGCCATTTAACCTTCCTGCACTTCCCATTTGTGAAATGAGATGAATACTTCCTATCTTGCAGTTATTATAAGATTCATAAACTATTATATACATTATACCTGTAATATATATCCTAATGCATTATATATATATATATATATATATATATAGCATGTTATTCACATTTTAATTATGGGTTTTTTTTTTCTGAGTACATTTTTTCCTGTGTGGTTTTATTCAGTGGTATAGCTTTAAATACAATCGATATGCTAAAAACTACAAATTTTTATTCCTAGCCAGGACATCCCTCCTGAACTGCAGACTATAAATAACCTTGTCTACTCAACATCTCCTTTTGATCTCTAATAGGCACTTCACACTGAACACGTCCGACACAGCTCTCACATCCTATTCCCCATCACTGCTGATGGCTCAGGCCCAAACTCAGGAAATCATCTTTTTCCTCCTACTCCTCACAGCCAACCCTCAGAGAAAATTCTATGGGCTCTATCTTCAAACAGACCCTGAACGTACCTCCTTTTCAAGTGTCCTATCGGTGCCACTGGGGCCATCAGCTCTCACGTGGATCATCACCATCATTTCTCAACTGGCTACCCTGTTTCTGTCTTCACCATTCCCACCCTGGCAACACCATGGCCAGAGTGAGTCTATTCAGATCACGTGACCATTGTGTTCAAAACCCTCTGGTGGCTTCCCATCTCAAAGACACAGGCAGGGGTGCCTGGGTGGCTTGGTTGGTTAAGCATCCGACTGGCTCAGGTATGATCTCGCAGTTGGTGGGTTTGAGCCCCAGGTCTGGCTCTGTGCTGACAGCTCGGACCATGGAGCCTGCTTCAGGTCCTGTGTCTCCCTCTCTCTCTGCCCCTCTCCTGCTCATGCTGTCTCTCTGTCTCTCAAAAAATGAATAAATGTTAAAATTAAAAAAAAAAAGATACAGGCAAAGTCTTTGCCTTGGCCTATAAAGCTTTAGGTGATGTCCCTGCCCTTCTACCATCACCTCTGTGGTCTTATTCTTCCTGCACTTGCTCACTCTGCACCAGTCACCCTGGCTTCCTTAGGCTTCCTTGCACATGACAAGTGAGCTTTTACCCCAGAGCTTTGCACTTGCTGGAATGCTTTTTGGAATTGTTTTCCCTTGAGTCAGTATGTAGCTTAGCCCTCACTGCTTTCAGGTTTCTGCCCAAATACAACAGAGATAAGCTTTCTCTGATCCCCCATTAGAATAACACTAGGGGTACCGGGGTGGCTCAGTCGTTTGAGTGGTCCACACTTGAGTTTGGCTCAGGTAATGATCCCAGGGTCATGGGATTGAGCCCCGTGTCAGGATCCGTGCTCAGTGGAGATTCTATCTCCTTCTGCCCCTCTCTCCTGTTCTTTATCTCTCTCTAAAATAAATAAATAGATAGGTAGATAGATAGATAAATACAAATAGCCCTTTGCCATGCTCCCCGGCATTCCTTTCTGCACTTACCTGCTTACTTTTCTCCATAGCATTGATCACCATTCAACGTATTATATATTTAACTATCATGTCGCCTCTTACCCAGAATATCAGATCCAGGAGAGCATTCCATTTTCTGTTCTGTTCCCTGCTACAATCCTCAGCACCCAGAACAAGGTGTGGTACCTAGTAGAAAGGCAATAAATACATATTTTTAAAAAATCAATGAATGTACGAATGAATGATTATTACTAGTTGAGTTAGTTTATCCATGAAGACTTTTTGGAAGTTATTACAGGTCCACAAGCACCGATCTATACCCTTTGTATTTGTTTGTATGTTTGCTTGCTTTGTGTTTATTCTTGCTTGTTTACATGGAGGCAGGGTCGACATGAGGACATGGGAGTTCAAGACTCCTTGTCAGTGTAGTCAGCTCAACATGGCCCTTGAAAGGAAAGCTATATCACACTCATCCCTATCAAGAGAGAAAAGACAAAAGCAAAACCATCAGTTTCTGGGCTAGGGCAGTGCTGGAGTATACTGGAGAGCCCAGATGTCCCACTCATCAGGGGATCTGCTCTGGACCCAGAGCACTCTGGGAAGTGCCACACATTGGCTAGTTTAACTCCGGCTCTCGTTCTTGTTCCTCCCAAGGTGAACTAGTGAAGAGGGGCTCCATCTCACTCCTCTGCTATCTGTGGACACAGACAAAGTAGGTCCTTAATGCCTGTTAGCAGAAATGCTCTCAGGTAAAGCTGAGGTTAATGGCTCTGCAGGGCTTGGGGATGTTATCATTTATAAAGCAAAGGGTTTTGCATTAAGAAGCAGACAGGGTTCTAGTATTGATTGTCCAATTATTACCCTGTAAGACCTGTAGGAAAATTTCTAGGCTCTCTGCCTCTGGTCTTCCTGACTGGTTAAAAGGGCAGGCTGGACCTATTGGAACTGGTACCCAAGCTGGTTATGAGATGTGGCCTGGAATTTAGCTAGATTGGTGTTAAATCTTATTTCTGCAAATGAAGCAGTGTTTTCTCAGGCAAGTTACTTAACTATCTAGGACTTGTTCCTTTATCTGCCAAATGGAGGTAACAGATTTTAAGGTTAGTTATAAAAGTAAATAGAAATAATGCATGCAATGAGCTTAGATTTAGGTCAGTCATATAAAGTGTTCAATATGCTTATTATTAATACGATCATCCCCATTTGAAAGATCCCCAAGGTCGTTCACATGTGAATTGGCTCCCATAATTTTCTTATGAGACATAGTTGAGATTTACAACTCATCTATCTATCTATTATCTATTATCTATTTATCTGTCTATATGTCAGAATTTCATAAACAGACATAGAGGGAGTTCTAAATCTCAGTTATGTCTGGGTACTTGGATTGGGGTAGGTGAGAAGATTGTCTTTGACAGGTTGCCTGCCAAACACCCTGCGGTGCTGCCAGCCCCAGGCAGTGAGCAGGGACAGTGGCCACCAAGTGCCTGAGCTCCATCTGACGCTCCAGAGGAGGGATGGCCTCTGCTTAGGACAAAGGATGATGGGGGGTGCAAGTCTTTCCAGGCCTGTACTTCTTGGTCACTGCCCGGTGGGAGAGTGTCAGTGGTCATGGGGCCTGGAAAGAGTGGGGTAGGTCTGGTGGGGCCCAGGGTGCTGGGAGAAGGTGCTGACAACCCAACCCAGTGAGGCAGACAGCCTGGGGGCTGTCTTGTGTGAGCTGAGGCTCTTAGCCCCTGTGCATGCTCCATTTTCCCATTGAACTCCTCTTACAAAATACAGTCCATGACTTGGGGTGCCTGGGTGGCTCAGTCGTTTAAGCATCCGATTTCAGCTCAGGTCATGATCTCATAGTTCGTGGGTTCGAGCCCCATGTCGGGCTCTGTACTGACAGCTCAGAGCCTGGAGCCTGCTTTGGATTCTGTGTCTCCCTCTCTCTCTGCTCCTCTCCAACTCATGCTCTCTCTCTCTCTCAAAAATAAATAACATTAAATTTTAAATTAGATAATCCATGAACAAATTACTAGGAATTTCAAGTCAGACACCACAGAGCCTTAAACCCCCAGTACAGAGCCCTTCTGGGTGTTAGGCACTTTTCTGACTGAGCTAAGTGGGGGGCCCTTTGCAGCATGCCCATGAACCCAGCGCTGAATCTCTCCACACAGAATGGAGAGAAAGGTTAAGAGAGTTAATATACACAGAGTGCACTGCCTGTCATATAACAGGCTCTTGATGCAAAGTAGTTGCTGAGATGATCTTCAAATTGTCCCAAACCTGCTCTTTTACAGGCACCATTCTCCAAAGAGGGCATCTTTTTACATTGCAAATTCAAGCATGTGATTCACCTTAAAATGTTTAAGTTGCTTCTCTGTTCTGAAAATCAAGTCCAAACTTCATGTGGTCGGTGAATCCTTGTCACACTCTTCTAAGGGCCACCTGACCCCTTACCTGTGTCCCTTTTCCTCCTCTGTCACTATCCTCAGGCTCACTGCCATTCTCTTTTATCAGGCTTGCTCTCACCTTAGGTCCTTGGCCGTCTTCAGGGAAAAGAAGAGTTCCAGGCAGAGGGAACAGACTGTGCAAAGCCTTACTCAAGGCTTTGAAAGTTTGAAAGTAAGTTTGAAAATTCACTTAGGAGGGTTTTCTTTGAGATTTTTGACCAGCCAAAACAACCCCCATGTATGATGTGCTTTCTTTATTTTTTTTTGAAGTTTTATTTATTTATTTTGAGATGGGGGAGGGAGAAAGCACCCATGAACAGGGAAGGGGCAGAGAGAGAGGAAGAGAGAGAATCCCAAGCAGGCTCTGTGCTGTGGAGCCCCATGCAGGGCTTGAACCTGTGATTATGGCCTGAGCCAAAATCAAGAATCAGACACTGAACCAACTGAGCCACTTAGGCATCCCATGTGATGTGTTTTTATAAAATCTTGTGTTCGATTTTGTTTTTGTTTTTCATCTTCTGAAACAAATTTGTTTCCTTCAAAAATGAGCCAAAAAGGGCTCAGGCTTAAAAAGAAAACCCACACCAAAGCAGGAAATGAAGCTCTCTTTCTCCGGCCAGAACAAAACATGAGAAAGCAGGAACTCAGTCCCACCTCCACCCCACCTCCAAATTATACAGTCGAGTTTCCCACATTTGGGGAAATCACAGGGCTCAGCACATTGGGAGTGCAGTGTATAAGACTTGCCCTGGGAAAACCACCTTTGTGATCATGGCATCTCCCCTGTCAGGTGAGTATATCCTGTGTGTGTGTGTGTGTGTGTGTGCTCACGTGTGCTTTTTTGGTAAATAGCACTTCTAACAATTCTAAATATAATCAGCTCTTTAAAGATTGTTGATGTGCCTCTTTCTAATTAAACTGTTAGTATCATGTATACAATCTTTGTATCTCTCTTGTTCATATCTCCATTATGGTGCCTAGTTGAGAGCCAGACACATGGTAGAATCTTGGGGACTATTAATTAAATTACTTGTATCCAGTGTCTAACCAAGATGTATAGGCTGATGCCCCATCACTTGAGATTATTGTCTGGTAAAAGATGCCCTTTAATGTAGGCAAATCCTGATTAGGTGTTAGAACAAGACTGGTTTCAGGTTTCTTTCACTTCTTGCTCTCCTGGACCTTCTGATCTCACCTGTTTGGGTGTGGAAACCTTTTCTTCTCATCTTGTAGTGTCCTGTTCCCCAGTTCCCTGGATTACCACTCTTGAGCACAGGGCACATACATGTCTTTCTTCCCAGTCTTTGCTTCTAGATTCCTTCCTTCCCCCTGCCATTTGTGCAGGTACTGAACCTCCTCATTTATTCAGTTGATAGTATCTTTACATCATTGTTTTGTAGAATTTTCCTATAAACTGTCTGCTATTATTTAAAGGTGGAAGAGAGGAGTTTGTCCAGTGAGGCAGATTGCAAAATAAGCTTTGCAGAAAAGTATGGTCTCTTAGGGGCGCCTGGGTGGCTCAGTGTATTGAGTACCCAATTCCTAATTTTGGCTCAGGTCATGATCCCAGGGTCATGAGATCAAGCCCTGTGTCGGGCTCCACAATGAGCACGGAGCCCACTTGGGACTGTCTCTCTCTCCCTCTGCCCCTTTCCCCTGCTTGTTCTCTCTCTCTAAAAAAGAAAATGGCCTTTTAAAGTAAAAAATATACTGGTTTATTTAAATAACCTTACCACATAAGCAGTGCTGAGCTTCCTGTCAGTTTCAGCTTCCTATGCTACACAGTTTGATGATCACAAAACAGGTGTGGAAAGGAGAGCCCCACGTACCCAGCCACTGGGTTCCAGGAGCATTCTGAGATGGTCTCTCACATATTTGTCATTGTCTACAGCCTAATAAGATTATGCTTCCTTTTCACCTTTCATTTTATCATTGTCCATAATAAAGGGATGCATTAATTTAATCCATAAATACAGATATGATGGTTTTATCCTGTGGCTGTGAATGGTGCTTTAAAATAAAGAACCAAAATGATAAACCGGTGTAGTAATTTACCATAATTACAGCAATGAAATACTACTTTGAGTCAGTCATGGCAGTAATACACAGCTCAGGAACTTCTAGCGAAATCCACTAAATGGAAGAGAGCAAAGGGAGGAAGAAATGAGATGTGAGGTCGCATAAGGTTTCTAGCCACGAATCCAGACAGTTGAGAAAATAAATGCAAGCTGGAAGGCTCAGGGAAAGATCTGCCCTGGGAGGAGGTGCCCTTGTTTTCTCTGGAAAAGCACGCCAAGTTTAGGAGACTTGCCACAGTTTAATTAAAGTCTGCAGCTGGTGTGAAAGCAAAGGAGAAAAAGAAATTAGGGCAGCACAAAAACTAATGAAAGTCTAGAATCTCATTTTAAAGTTTTCTCTCTATTATGAAAGAAATACGACTTGTCACATGTGCCCCCATTCACCGTGACAAAGCCCTCGGGGAAGGAACATTCTGGACTATGAAGAGAAAAGACCTGTAGTTAGGTCTCTTTCGACATGACTGCCACTGCCTTTTTCAGGAAAAACTCATCAAAATCTTTTGTTTGTTTTTTGAAAACCAGATTGGTTAGGGAGAGCAGCACAAATTGAACAGCTTCAAGTATAACTATAGGAAAGTCCATTGAAACTTTAAAACCAGCTTTGGCAATCAGAGTGGGATTCACATTCAGGCTGTATGGCTGTATTCATCAAGGTCTCCAGAGAAACCAAACCAAGAAGATAGTCTCTATTATAGGGACTGGTAAGTCCAAAATCCATGGAGTAAGCCAGGCAGGCTAGTAACTCAAATGGGTTTGTATGTTAGTCTTGAGCCTGAATTTCTTTGCCTTCATGAAAACTCAATATTTCTTATTAAGGCCTTCAACTGATTGGATGATACCCACCCACATTATGGAAAGTAATCTGCATTCCTGAAAGTCTACTGACTTAGATGTTAATTACATCTTAAAAATACCAAGGCGGCAACATCTAGTCTGATGTATTTTTTCAATGTTTATTTATTTTTGAGAGAGAGAGAGAGAGAGAGAGCAGGGGAGGGGCAAAGAGAGAGGGAGACACAGAATCTGAAGCAGGCTCCAGGCTCTGAGCTGTCAGCACAGAGTCCAATGTGGGGCTCGAACTCACAAACCATGAGATCATGACCTGGGACACAGTCAGATATTTAACTGAGCCAACAGGCACGCCTCTAGTCTTATTTATGTTTGGTGAAGCAAATGGGCACCTTGGCCTTACCAAGGTAATACCTGAAATTGACTGTCAAAGCAGCTAATATTGAAAATATTATATTAGTTAATATTTATAGAACACGTTATATTTGTCAGGTACACTGAACTCATCTAATTCTCACAACAACCATTTTATATAGATAATATTATTATTCTCAATTTATGGGTGAGAAAACTAAGATATAGGAAAGGTAAGTAACTTTCCAAATTCACAGAGTAAGAGACAGAGCTAGAATTTGAACCCATATAGTCTAACTCTAGAATTTGGGTTCTTTAGTATCAAAATATGATGAATTTGGGCAAGTTAATTAATTTTCCTGAGATTTTACTGTTTTATGGGAAAATATATATAATAGCAAATAATGTGTGGTTTGAGGGAACAATTAAATTAGAATATGCATATAAAGATCCTAGTAAAGTACCTAATAGATAGCAGGTGCTCAATAACATGTAGCATTTAGGGCATCTGTGTGGCTCAGTTGATTAAGCATCTGACTCTTGACTTTGGCTCAGGTCATGATCTCACAGTTCCTGAGTTCAAGCCCTGCATTGGGCTTATACTGACAGCATGGAGCCTATTTGGATTCTCTTTCTCTCTCCGCCCCTCTACCACTGGTTTGCACTCTCTCTCTCTCAAAATAAATAAATAAAAACTTAAAAATAATAAAAATAAATAAAATGTATCCTTCTTCCCCTGACCTTAAAATTGCTTAAGTTTTAATCATGTCTTTTTTTAAAATTTTTTTAACATTTATTCATTTTTAAGAGACAGAGAGAGACAGAGCATGAGTTGGGGAGGGCAGAGAGAGAGGGAGACACAGAATCTGAAGCAGGCTCCAGGCTCTGAGCTGTCAGCACAGAGCCCGACGCAGGGCTCAAACTCACGAACTGTGAGATCATGACCTGGGTCGAAGTCGGATGCTCAACCGACTAAGCCACCCAGGCGCCCCCATCACGTCTTATTTTTAGAGAGCTCTTCACTCTAGAAAAGCTCACTAAAGCATTGAGGACTTTTATTGAAGAGAATTATTGTTATAATTTTTTGGATAATAATAGTCTCCCTTGATAATCTCTAAGATTCATTTAGGCTAGAATTTGTGTTATTCCATGCTGTCCTTCAGCACCAAATTCAATCTTTGGCATACAGTAAGATCTTCAATGCATGAAATAAATCAGTAAATAGATTGAGAAATTATTGCCTTTTCTTGTCCATTGAGGTAAGAGACTGAAGCACAGAATGATCCAATGATGTGCTCAGGTGGATGCAATTTACAGATGGTGTATCCCTGTCTCCAGAATTCCATCGTTTCATTTATGTATTTGTTTCCTTTCTGAAAACAGTGTGGGATGTAAGCAGAGGCTTATGCAACCTTAAGGTTCATCATCTCCCTGCCCAGTTGTAGTCAGAGAAAGTTTAAATACAATTCAAGTGTTGAGTGACAGTGACCTCCATGCCTGGGTGCCATAGATAGGTCCTGACGAGGATCTGAGAGTTGCTGACCCCAACAGCCTTCATTTGGAGTGGACTTCTTCTGAACAGGCAGATAAATAGCTTTGAAGCTCAGTAAGGAAAGGGTCAGTGATTCACGCAAAGCAGGAATGTATCCACATTTAGATACATGTCATTTGCACTTCAACAAGAAAAGAGAAAAAAAAACCCTCACACCTTAATTCAAGTTCCACTTCTCTTGCCCTTTTACTTTTTCTGGAACTGACGAGAAGTACCTCTATAATTTAAATCTAATGACAATTAAAGTGCAAAGCCATTACCTACTTTTATTGAATTGTCTTCTGTTTTATGGATTAATTGAAGAAATGACACATCACTACAGAGATGTGTGTGCTCATCCCATCTGGCCCAGCCTCCTCCGACCTGACATGTGCTGTCTATGCTGTAGGAAGCTGATCTCGGACTTGGAGACACAACACGCTGGGCTCGGACACTCACATACCGAGTAAGCTCAAGCGAGTGCCTGAACCTCTCTCTGTCTCACTTTCCTCACAAATAAAATGTGAGTGACAAGTTCCACCCTGACTCTATGGAGAAATAAGATTTCAGTGGGGTGATTTATGTGAGAGTCATTTGAATAAGACAACAAATAAGACATATAAATAAAAATTAAGAAATTTTACAAACTATTATTATTATTCTGGATGTTTTGAAAGAAAAATACATTCCACTTGGTATTGAGTTTCCTTCACACTATAATTCCAAGTCTAGATTTCAAGTCCAAGTAAATAGATAAGCAACTCACAATCTTCCAGGCATTACCATCTCCTGGCCATTCTGACCTCTCTCTGAAAACCAAAGTTCCAATCAGTCACCCTTTGCCTCCTGATCTCCTAAAGATTCTTAGTTCCTATTATTTATACTTTTCCTTCCCATTTCCATGGCCAACACCTCAATTTAAAATTTCATTGTTTTCTAGGATGTCTCTCTGTTTCCTCTTTCTCCTAAACTGACTTTCATAACAGCTTCCCACTGCCTGGAGCAAATTCCAAATCCCTTAGATCTCTACAACTTGGAACTATCAAGGCATTACTGCTTTATATTTCCAGTTTCCATAAAGAAACCCTCTGCTCTGAAAATTTGATTGTCTTACTATTCCCTCAAAGCTTCAATGTGGTTTATTAGAGTACTTCACAAATTCCTTCCTTTCTCACCCTATAAACCATCACATTGGAGTTTTATTCATTTTATGTAAACTCCCCAGTCATTTCTCTCCCTCACCTAAAAACTTCTGAGACCACATTGTCCTTAGACCAATATCCTTAAGATTGATTTTTAAGGTCCTTCAAAATGAACTTAGCTTATACATCCCACCCCAACACTTTTTCCCCAAACAAGCTATTCATATTAAACTTGAACAGCCCCTTGCTTCCTGACCATTCTTTTCCTGGCTCAATTTCTCTTCCTGCCCCTTCTCTGTTTATCCAAATCCCAGCAGTCTTTATGAAAACAGCTCATGTAAAATCTCCCCTCAAAGCTTTCTCTGTTGCTGCGTATTTTCCTTCACTGACCTCCAAGAATATGGAGGAGGCAGTATGATGTAGGAGAGGCAATAAGGCCTTCTAGAAATAGAATTTCATTTGGAGTCGCACAGACCTGGGCTTGCAATCCCAGTTTGGCATTTAATATCGGTAAGTCCTTGGGAAAAATCACGTAACTCCTTGAGCTTCCTTTTCCTTATCTGTAAAATAGGAATATTAATTATAACCTTACACAGATTGTAGTGATTGAACGAGGCAATTTATATAAAACATCTGCTACATAATAGTCATTCAATAAGTGGTAGCTACTATCATTATGAGTACTGCCTCTGTTGCTCAATTGGCATCTACCATATGCCACTTTGTGTTATTATTGAACAACTTTATGGGTTTATAGTTGTCTCCTATAAAAGTGGTTTTCATGGATGTGCTGAGTATTACACTTATTTTGAATGTCCCAGAGTGGTAAGCACAGTGATGGTATCTTGCCATTTGTTAAAAATCTAAGAAGCTCATCCCTTGAAAAATTCATTTCAATAGTATGCCTTGTTACTTTAAGTACATACTGTTAACTGTGTATTACCAATACTAATAAAGCGTTGCTAAGTAGAAATCCTTCTGGATTAGTTTGGCATGTTCTTTGAGAATCACTTTACAGTTCTATCCTATTGCCTCGATGCCATTATTTGAAACTTAGGAAGAGACTAGGGCCATCTCCTTGGGTGATAATAGATTTTGGGTCTCCTCCCCCCAACTGCACTGAAACAGAGTATTTCATAATTTATGTATATGATGAACACATTGGGTGGTTCGTTACCACTCTGAAGGATGAGTGTCTTTGACACGAGGTAAGGTGAGCAGCTTTGAGCCACGTTTTTTAGCTCTCTGAACCTCAAACTTATTTTTTGAATACAAATTATCATCTTTCTACATAGAGCTTGTGAAAAAAAAAAGAACAAACCTCTCAGCTCATTGTCTGGTATGCAGTAGTTACTTAAAAGCCATAACCATAAATAATTATTCTGTTTGTAATTATAAATAATATTTGTCAGATGAATAGCTATAGCTTATTTGAAATGCAGGGTCTCAGGCTCTAGGACTTAACAACTGAATCCAAATCTACAGTTTGACAAAGACGCCTAGATGATTGGAAGTCACCTTAAAGTTTGGGAAGCACTGGTCTAGATCATATTCTGAACAAGTAGGACTAGGAAGGGACCCAGGACGATGCATTTCTGACAAACTTCCAGATAGCACCTGTGCTGCTAACCTAACCCATAGTTAGCACTATGAATAGCCAGTGTGGATCCCTGGTCCCAAACTTGGCTGTACGTTGGAATCAACTTGGCGGGGGGTTTCAGAAAATATGGGTGACTGCTTTCCACTCTCAGATATTTCATTGGAATGGGCTGCAGCCTCAGCATCAGAACTTCTAAAATTAGCTTATTCTAATATGCGGAAAAGTTTGAGAACCACTGCTATGTATTAACTTGGGATTTTTTTTTTCATACATAAATCAAAATTAGCGTTTCTATCAAGAGATTATTACGTAGATCATGATTCAAAAAAAAATCCAGCATTGAGATTTTACTAGAGCTATATTGACGGATAAAAAGGTAAACACACACGTACACAAACACAGAAATACAGATCCGTTTAAATCCTTTTAACTCCTGACTTGGTCTTGCGTAACAATAACAAAACAAAGTTGAAAGCCTGTGAAATACACAGTTCCAAGAGAGAGTTAAGGCAAAGACTGAAGCTGAAATCATTTGGAAAGAAGCTTCACTGAGCACTTGAAACATTAGGGAGTCTGCACACCGTGCTTCCGCATTGCCAGATTTGCACTTGTCAATACATCAGAATTAAGGTTGAGCCAGATAAACTGTTAGCAATGTCAAATGTGATTGTTGCAATATGTTCTAAATCATGGCTGCCAGGGGTGGATCTTGCTGACTTTTGCATCTTCCTCCCCAAATCTCAACAGAATGATAGATGGATATGTTCTTTTCAAAGTATAAACAAGAAATATACCTAGAAACAAGTGATACTTGAGTGGGTGGGCTCGTGTGAAAATATTCCACCTGCTGGTAAGACTTGGGAAAAATCTCATTGGGAGTTCCCTCATTAAAAATGATTGTAGGATGTCATCAGGGTGGGAGTTTTTTCCAGTTTCAGGCAGAAGCAATATTTTTTCAATAAAAAAGTATTAAATGATACATCATTTCTCTAAAAATTTCAGTATTTGACCATACTCCAGATATGCCCTTAATGTGAAGGAAATCCCGAACCTAAAATCAGTTTCGTGGTTGTGTTCCTTCACACTAACTAAAAATACACCAGAAGGAAACTTTGAACATGCCTAGCTTTCACTTTGTAAAAATGATACTCCGTTCAGTAGGAGGAAAAAACAAACAAACAAAAAAAGACAAAATAAGTTGTAACCCCTTTGTTCAAAAACATTTTCGAATGGCTACTACGTGCTAGACGGTTTTAAAAGATCTTAAAATAATCCTCTCGTCGACAATTTAATCTTCAATTCCTTCGCGCGAAACAGTTTTGTTGGTGGAAAAAGATGACACGAGTAATGATGAATAGTTGGTGAGAACTAACATGTGGTGGGTGGTTTGCTTGGCCCTTTACGTATAACCTTGTCTCCTCGTGTTCATAGCAACCCAGTGTGGGTAGAACTGGTATTACCCGAGTGTCAGGATGTGGCAACTGAGACCCAACATCTTACCTGACTAAAGAAACAGTAAGCAGCGTGACCGGCATTTGAAATCTGGATATCTGAATCCAAACCCCACTTCTTAGTCATGATGGAGGAAGCGAGCGTACCTGAAATGTGCGGGATGTGTTGTGTGAACTGAAGAACTCCTCATCGAAGGCACACTATGCCTATTGTAGGAGAAAAGTGGTTATTTTCTTCAGTGTTTTCATTTATTTTGTTTTGAAAGAGAGAGAGTGGGGGACGGGCAGAGGAAGAAGGAGAGAGAAGCTTGGAAGCAGGAAGCAGACTCCAATTCTGGCTCTATCTCACCAACTGTGGGGTCATGACCTGAGCCAAAATTAAGAGTCAGGCACTTAAACAGCTGAGCCCCCCAGGTGCCCCGAGGAAAGTGATTCTTGTTCCCATGAAGAATTATCTCTGCTCAGTCCAGGAAGCTTCCATGGACAAAAGAACTCCATCATATCAGTGCCCTGCAGCCAAAGCTCATCCTGAACACCCTGGGAGTTGAGGAGTCTTATTTATTACTCATTGCATCAAGGGAGGTCATATGCCACGGCGACTAGGAAATATCTCAGTAAGACAGTGCTAAAAAGAACTTTGTACGAGATTTGGACTTTGGTTGGGTGATTTTTTTTTTTTTTTAAAGTTTAAGGAAGCAAGAATTTACTCTGAGTAGGATGTTTTTAGGAAGGGGAGACAATCCCTTGATCTGGTAACTCAGTTGCATTTTTGCCGGAGGCAACCTAGAGCTAGGATAAAGCTGTAGTCAGTACAGAAGCATCTGTCACTCACACAGGCTGGGAGGGGGATGTTTGGTATTTAGTGGGTTGCACTTGACCTTGTCTTGTCTCTGCTTATGCAAGGTTATGAAGTGACCCTGTTTTGTCTCACTTTATCTTGGTGTCACAGTGGCTTTGTCTGGTGTTGGTGTTTTGTAAGATTGTTTATGTCCAGAACAGTAAAGGCCTTGTGGTGTTCAACAGACCAGCTTCTAAAAACACTGAGGCCCAGCTGTGTCAGAGCAGTTCCTAAATGTCAGGGCTAGTTTTGCTGTTACTGTTTTTAATAGTCTATTGAGAACAATAAGACTCCCAGTCCTGGTGTCTGGAATTTTCGGGGAAGAGAGCTGAAATGGAACACATCGTGTGTCTAATTGTGTGCCTGAGGGTGAATGTAAAAGCATCAGAGGGCCTGTGTGTGTTTGTGCGCGCGCGCGTGTGTGTAACACACTTGTGTGTATAACTAACACAGAGAATGAGGGAGAGCCAGATAGATATACTGATAGGTAGAGAGAGAGAGAGAGAGAGAGAGAGAGAGATGATAGATAGGTAATGTTAAGCTCCAAAGATGGGGACAAAGGACCTATTGTTTCAAGAAAGATTGAGAGATCTGAGTTACAGTGGCTCCATTAGGTCAAATGGACAAGATGAAACCTTAAAGTAGGAAGGAATTTGGGGAAAAATAATAACAGATTTACCACTTGAATTCTTTTTCATGTGTTTGATTCTTCAAACAGCACTGCCTCCATCCTCACAGCAAGGGACTGATTTATTCCTTTCTCTCACCAACCATTCATCAAGAAGTCAACAAGTTCTGTAGAATCGACCTCCCTTATAACTCTTAAGGATTTAATTACAAAACAATTCAAACACGCAAAAATGCACAGGAATAGTGTGACCAACAGACATGTCTCTTTTTTTCCAGTCCCCCATGTAAATATCTTAACCTTCAGGACATGAAGGTGTCTACTGTTTTCCCCCCTTTAAAAAAAAGTGTTCTTCCCCCAGAAATTATTTATGAAAGTAGAACATGCAAATTAAGAATCAAGCAGTACAAAAAAAAAAAAGAAGAAGAAGAAAAAGGAGAGAAAAGAATCAATCAGTACTATAAAGCTTCCAGCAGTTTCTCTTTGCCTTCCCGACTTCACTTTGTTCCTGAATACCTTGGTCCTCAGAGTCAGTTACTATCTATCTATCTATCTATCTATATATCATCTATCTATATTGATATATATTGGTTTGACCTCTTCCATATTTCTAAGTAATCTGATACTATTAGCAATTGTTGATTTGTGCTGTTGAGCATCAGACCTTTATTTCATAGTGTGAGAAATGAGGATTTAGCCCTTAGCTCTAGCTGAGTCCTCTCCATACACCCTTCTTGTCCTGCCATTAGCACAATACAATTGTAATCCCCTTTTGGTTAAACACATATTACTTGTTACATTATATGGCTACATAGGTATTATTCACTAGTAGGGTATTATGACTACCTTTTCCTTTCTGGTACCACTTTTTATATTGGAGTTAATGATCGCCTTTATAAACAAATGTGCTTAATTTTCAATATAAAATCATTTTCCCCAAACTCTACATAAGCGGAAAATTCTTTGGAGTACCTTCTTCCGCAGAATGAGCTAATATTTATGCAGTTTTTTTTTCCTCTGAAACAGTCCTCCTCCCTGGGCCCTCCACCCTCCCCTCCCACTCTAGCCTAAACTAGAATGTTGTGTTCTAAACTCTGTATCTAGCCTCTTGAGACTTTTTTTTTTCACTCATTTTGTGGTCGATCTGATGTTTCCTGGATGAAATGGTCTGTTTTGTCTTTCTTGGTTTACTCCGTCATTTTGGAGAGGTAAAACTTTAAGTGGTTTCCTCAGAATGATACACGAGAGGGAATCTGGAGGCCTTCCATTTCTGAAAATGTATTCTTGAAATCTCATCTCCTGGCCTGCTCCTTTTATACATGTATAGCTTATTTTTATTTATTTTATTATATTTTAATGAGGTTTCATGAGGGTACAAAGATTAATTCATATGTGACATTGGCAATGTACGTTTGGAAGTCTTTAAAATTTTCTTCTAAATTGTCAGATTTGGGGCACCTGGGTGGCTCAGTCAGTTAAGCATCCAGTTTTGGCTCCGGTTGTGATCTCACAGTTTGTAGATTTGGTCCCCATGTCAGGATCTGTGTTGACAGCTCAGAGCCTGGAGCCTACTTTGGATTCTGTGTCTCCCTCTCTCTCTGCCCCTTCCCCGCTCGCTCTCTGTCTCTCTCTCAGAAATAAACATTAAAAAAAATTAAAACAAATACATAAATTGTCAGATTTTACATAATTATATAGCCACATGTGCACCATTCTTGTAGGAGATGTTAATTATATCCTATGTAACAGGATACATTTTCAGTCAGTAGGAAGAGTGCTGTAGCCACTACCAATAAAATTAAAGTGATCACAGTACATACAATTTCACTACTAGTAAACTGAATTTTTTCACCTTCTAAGATTTTCTAATAATGGTAGTAAATGCCTCAAATCCTTTGTGGAATATGTAGTAGGGTATATAGAAATGAATGAATAAATGAACAATAAATGAATGCCTGTTGTTTATTAACATAGTAGAGCAACGACAACAAAAAATTCCCATCAAATACAGTGTGGTCTTTAGACGGCTGTTTGAGCAATAAAATGTTTTGACTTTAAGGGCTTTGTGGAGGCTGCATCACCAGAATGTCAGGTTAGCTTTCAAAGCTGACCGGTGTAAATGATCCACTGATGTTTTTCACATTGAATACAATGGAATTATCATACGATTATTTACAAGTGTGCGGTGAGGCTTCTGATGTCAGGGTGCTGCCGGCGTTTTGACGGTAATGTGCAGGAAAGGGAGGAACAGCATGAAAAACCCCATCCCCTCAGCAAACATCCATCTTGCTGTAATCTGCTGCAGTACCTCTGGACTTCTCCAGTATTGATGGCCCTCTTTATACAAGGGGATTCTGAAAGCTGTCTCATTAATGCACTGAATGGATAGTGGTGTTTAGCCAATGCCATTTCCAGGTCTCCCTCACCAAAGTGGAAAGATCCATCATGGAAGTCCATTTCCCTCCTCGACATTTCTCACTGCAGAATGTTTCTCCTGGAAGCCAAAGCTCCCCTTCCACGTCTCTTTACCATTGCTCTTTCCCTCTGTCACAGAGGAGGTGTGCCTTCCTCTGCTCCCCCCGCCCCGTCTCTCTCTCTGAATTAACACCCTCTGGCCTGTGTGTGTGATGTGTCTGACGATCATTGATGCCTTGCTAGGCGTTGGCTCACGGGGTGAGCAATGTACAGCATGAGCTTTCCTGACAGATTAGAAGGTGCTTTGTGACCAGGGGGAAATCAAATCAAGTGCTTGTCATAGGGAATTCCAAGCTAGGTGGGAAGGCAGAACGGGCATGGGAGAAAAAGAAGAACTGGGAGAAGGACAAAATTCAGTCTGATAAATGAAATGCAAACACCTGAAATGCAGCATCAGTTGATGAAAACAGTAGAAACACTGGTCCAAGCTCCTAAAGGATCTTCTCCGCTTCGTGGCAAACCGATTTTCAACAAGAGCGCTGAGCAAATTTAAAAGATACAAAATAGGAATGTTGACTGTGAGATCACCAATCACAGGAAGTTGTTGTATCCATTTAAATGTTGGCTGTGGGGCGCCTGGGTGGCTCAGTCGGTTAAGCGTCCGAGTTGGGCTCAGGTCATGATCTCAAGGTTCGTGAGTTGGGGCCCTGCGTGGGGCTCTGTGCTGACAGCTCAGAGCCAGGAGCCTGCTTCGGATTCTGTGTCTCCCTCTCTCTCTGCCCCTCCTCTGCTCATGCTCTGTCTCAAAAATAAATAAAACATTAAAAAAAAAAAATAAAATGTTGGCTGTGAAAAAATTGTGATAGTATGAAAAATGCTTATTAGCACGATGAGCGGGAGAAGGATGCAAAAGTTAAAAAGCAGAATGATTACAGCTGGGTCAGACTTGTGCCTAGAGGAAAGGATGAATATCTACCAGTATGTTAAACCTCTAGGCACCTGGGTGGCTCAGCCAGTTAAGCGTCTGACTCTGGCTCAGGTCATGACCTTGCAGTTCTTGGGTTCGAACCCTGCATTGGGCTCTGTGCTGAAGGCTCAGATCCTGGAGCCTGCTTCTGATTCTGTGTCTCCCTCTCTCTCTGCCCCTCCCCCACTTGTGTTCTGTCTCTCTCCCCAAAATAAATAAACATTAAAATAAATAAATAATCTAGTGCAGCTAAGTGGTAGAACTTCATATATATTTCCTCTTTATTATTTTCCTTATTTTCCACATTTTAAAAATTATTTTTTTAAGAGATAGAGCACGTATGAGTGGGAGAGAGGGGCATAGGGAGAGAGAGAGATTCTTAAGCTGGCTCCGTGTTCAGTGGGAAGCCTGACATGGGGCTCGATCCCATGGCTCTGGGATCATGACCTGAGCTGAAATCAAGAGTCAGACGCTCAACCAACTAAGCTACCCAGGCGCTCCTACATTTTCTATAAATACAAGCTACCTCCCAAAACAAAACAAAGCAAAACCCCCAAAACCAAAAACCATGTTTACTTTTCAGAAGGAAGAAGTCTATGGGGCACTGACAGTGCAGAGCCTCTTTGGGATTCTCTCTTTCTCTCTCTCTCTCTGCCCCGCCCGTGCACTCTCTAAAAATAAATAAACTTAAAAGAAGAAGAAGAAGAAGAAGAAGAAGAAGGATGAGGAGGAGGCGGAGGAGGGAGGAGCAGGAGGAGGAAGTGTAAGCAAGCTTCAGGCCCTGGAGGAAAATATTTGAACAGAAGCACGAGGGAATACAACGGGGTGTATTGGCTCCGGGCCTTAGGTGTAAAGGAAATGGAACCAGAGAAAAAGCTAAGATTAAAGAGAAAGGCAAAGACATGGTAGGAGTTTGTAGGAAAAAAGTCAGAAAAGCTAATGGAGGAAGACACACTTTGTAAAAACATGTTAAAAGTTGAGGAGAAAAAAACCTCTTTAAATGTCATGAATATATAGTCGTTTTAAAAGATCATTTTCCCTTAATTATTGCTTGTTTTTTAAAAGGTCGTAAATGTTCCAGAAACATGGAAGATCCATGAAACATAGTAAGAAGGGTCTAGGAACCAATTTGGACTAGGAAAGTGCATGGATAATATATCTGTTTCTTAAGAATTAATTAAACTATGATACATGAACCTGTTAGTAGTATGCACCCATAAAAATGATGAATATGAAAATTATAGAAGCATGAAAAATGCCTACAAAAGATGTAAATATAAAAATGCCACACAACTTTATGTAAACACTGATTACAACAATGTGAAATTTTATGTGTGTATAGAGAGATGTAAATAGTTATGCTAAGGGGGATGATTCCTTATAAATATTTTTTTGTGCAACTGTTAAATATTTAACACGGTTTTAGTTTGTATGAAAGATTACTGATCTAGGCTAGATGCATGCAAACACCGTGGCTGAAATTAATTGCAAACTAGACCAGCAAGGAATCCAAAGATAGCATTCTGGGGTGTTTGGGATACATTTGAAGGCCGGGGTAAGGAGCAGACGCCTCGGATGCAAGCGTTTAGCAAACAGCAGATAGATTTGCTTGGTTGGAAGGGATGGGGAAAGGGAAGAGGATTTGCATAGAACAAGCAGCTTCGAAACATTGGGCTATGTCTACACACCTGACATATATCATGAGGTTGAATTCATTGGCCATAACTAGCTTCTGCACGCCTGTGTCAAACATTTCTGAAGGTTCTTCCCGTGCTTCTGGGTGCTGTCCTCACAACTTGAGAAACATTCACTGAAGACGTCAGGGGATGCCCAGAGCCCTTAGAATGGAAATCAAGCTTCGTAACACCAGCCTGAAGTCCCCACATCATGTGGTCCCATTGACCTTTCTGACTCATGTGATGCCCTTTTATTCCCACCCCGCCCCGCTCCCCCTGGTTCATGCTTATTCAAGGTTTCCCCTGTTTCAGGTCCTGGCTGTTTCTTTTGCACAAAGTTTTATTTCACCTGGTTCTTCGTGGTTAGCTCTTTATCCCTCAGTCCTCTGTTCAAGTAAGTGTGCTTCACCCTCTGTTCAGGTGATATCTTGTCCGATATCAAGGTTTTGCCATTACCTTCTCTAAACTGTGCCTTCAGCCATATCCATCCATCCCGATGTGATGTCCCCAGGGCACCACTTTGCTTACTCCCTTTACAGACTTAGAAACAGTACTCATATATGTGCTTGTTCATTTATTTATTTAAATTTAGCCTCTAGTTCATGAGACTAAATTCTCTTAGGGTAGGGATGTTATTTTATCTGCAGTTCCTAGCATCATCTTTAGCATATACTATGTGTTCAATAAATGTTTTAGACTTAATGATTTCCCGACTAACTGATAAAGCAAGTGAATGAAACATTCTTTCCCTTCTCTTCCATCTCATCAACAGTTTGTTAGAGATTCTTATGCTGAGTAGCTCAGTTGGTTAAGCGTCCAACTCTTGGTATCGTCTCAGGCCGTGACCTCAATGTTCATGGGTTCGAGCCCTGAATCGGGCTCTGCACTGACTATGTGGAGCCTGTTTGGGATTCTCTCTCTCTCTCCCTCTTTCTCTGCCCTTTCCCCACTTGAGCTTGCTTTCTCTCTCTCTCTCTCTCTTACTCTCTCAAAATAAATAAATAAGCTTAAAAAAAAGGACTATTATGCTTGGAGATACCACAAGCTTTCTGAAACCATAGAAATTATACCTCTTTTATTTATAAGTTATTTCACCTTGCTTTGGATAGCCGAAGGCCAGTTTAAGATGGGATGACAAGTCTGGGTCACACAGGTTGTGTTCAAAGCCTGTGCTAGCTGTATGATTTTGAGTTAGTTGCTAAAACATCATCTGGGCTTATTCACCAGAACATAAGGGTTAACAGTAAATATAAGACATCATAATAAATTCTATTATTATATTATCACTATTATTTTTGGTATTACAGCTTTTTAATATTTTTTTCAACGTTTATTTATTTTTGGGACAGAGAGAGACAGAGCATGAACGGGGGAGGGGCAGAGAGAGAGGGAGACACAGAATCGGAAACAGGCTCCAGGCTCTGAGCCATCAGCCCAAAGCCTGACGCGGGGCTCGAACTCACGGACCGCGAGATCGTGACCTGGCTGAAGTCGGACACTTAAGCGACTGCGCCACCCAGGCACCCCCTGGTATTACAGCTTTTATTTTAAAATGATTTCAGGTAATGGTTGACATAATTAGTTTATGTGGGGTTACTTTTATTCATATAACTACTTGGTGTGGATTACAGTCAAATTTTATTATAATAACAGTTATCAAGTCCACTATAAAACTATCTAATTTTGGGGTGCCTGAGTGGCTCAGTTAAGTGTCTGACTCTTGATTTTGGCTCAGGACATTATCTCCCTGTAGTGAGATCGATTCCTGCATCAGCTCCGAGCTTGGCATAGAGCCTGCTTAGGATTCTCCCTTCCTCCCTCTGCCTTTCTCCCCTACTCGTGCTCTCTCTCTCTCTCTCTCTCTCTCTAAAACAAACACATCAAGGAAACTATCTAACTACTTAAGAGGGTTTCATCATGTGAATACCCAGAGAGCCTCTTAATAAATTTTCCCAGTGACAATATTGTAGAACAGTAGAAAATGGGAAACATGGAAAAATAAGTCCAGACAACCCAATCTGGAATAAACTTGAGTTCATGTCAGTAAACAGGAAATCCCACAAACTTTGCCATAGCACAATATCAGATTTAACTGGCATGTAGGTCCTAACTGCTGCCTAGCCCATTCCCAAACAAGAAATGTCAAATAGTCTCTTGTTTTGGAGTGGAGGAGGGGGAACATGGAGGTGGGACTGAGGCCTGATCATTTCAGTTACTCTTGCAAGAATGCAATACCACGTTTTATTTGAATTTTGGGGATACCATTTATTAATGTATGGCAGAATGTTACTGTATTGATAAGAATGAATCACCTTTGCCTCACCTGAAGGTATGTCACAGGTGAAGCAAAAACCAAGGTCCTACCTTAAACCCATGGCCTTCTAAGAGAACCATGGAAAGCACAGGTGATCGAGTCCCACTTCTGGTATAGAAGTTTGTGGGTCTTTAGTGTTATCTCCTTAAGAAGTGCTAACTTTTATAGCTTTGAGATAGGCATTTGAAAGTGATTGCAACTGGTTTCTCTGAAGGCAGTGTGGCAGCCAGGACAGGCTGGATTATGCTGTGGTAACAAACAATCCCCAAACCGTAGCGGTTCTACATAGAAGGTTTATTTCCCAGCCACATGACACGTCCACAGAGGGTCAGCCAGGCACTCTACTACAGTGTTGTCACTGTCATCACATTGAAGTGCAGGCTGGCAGGGAGCTGTCATGAAAGAGAGAAAAGAGACAATGTGGTGAATTTGGCGCCAGCTGTAACCTTTCTCCGTGTCAGTTTCCTTATGTTTCATTGGCTAAGGTAAGAAGTGACACAGTCATGTCTGACTTCAGGGTGGCAGGCAAGTAAAATCTTCCTGCAGGATGAGGAACTAGGTAATGGTGAATAGGAATATGGTCAACCAGGTAATTAAGTGGAAGTTTACATTCCTGACTTCTGAGCTTGACTTGTGAAACTACAAACGTACACACACACACACATTCAAACACAAGCATACATACACACATACATACCTACACTGTGTGTGCCTTCATGTGTGTGTATGTTTATTTGTGTATGAATCCAGGTCTGGAAATAAGTCACTCACATTCTCATGGCCCAGAGGACCGTTTTGGTGCTGTGTATTTTCTTCTCTTTGTATATCTATCTATTTTTAAATTTTCTACAACGAAACTTTATTGTTTTCAACAACAACAAAACATTATTTTGCTGTTGTTTTAAAACACCTGGTTAAATATTTGCACTCTAAGTCTGATCTTTAGTTCCATTATCCTGGCAACTGAAAACAGATGGGCCATGTGGTGGTCGTGGGGCCTACGACTACCCAGGTGCATTAAATCAGCTCCTCACGTGGTCAGCCATCTTTGAAATGAAGGCCTTTCCCCACACAGGGCAATCAGTACTTCTATGAGCTTGGTTTGAACCAGATCTCTTAACACAGTTTAAGCAAGTGCTCTGGGGGACCGCCACTAACGTTTGGTCGGGTTTCAGTGCTCTTGTAACACACCAGAGCAACCAAACAAGTGTAACGAGGAGGAGTAAATAGGACAACGCCAAAGTGCTCTCTGGAGAAAGATGCTCACGTAAATGGAGAGTTACTCACTCTTACTGCGATCTTGAGATTGCAGTCTCAAGGTCCTTCCTGAACCGTAAGTGGAATGAATTTTAGAAATGCAGTTCGCGTTAGCTACCTTTCACTTAGCTATCGATGACAAACTGGGCTCTTGACAAATTTTCTCCTGTGTGATGCACTGGATGCTAATTGGCTGGGTGAAAGCTCTCTGGTAAAGAAAGTATGTTTATGAGTGAAACTCAATCCTGGCTCATTTTCATAATGATACTTTATGACAGTGCAGCTGGAGAGAAAAGGTCTGTGGCAGTTAGATGTTTAGGAAATGCTAGAGATGCAATATGTTTCTC
This sequence comes from Prionailurus bengalensis, assembly GCF_016509475.1. Taxonomy (NCBI): domain Eukaryota; kingdom Metazoa; phylum Chordata; class Mammalia; order Carnivora; family Felidae; genus Prionailurus; species Prionailurus bengalensis. The sequence goes on from NC_057351.1 coordinate 63,084,182, forward strand.
TCTTGCCACCTTATATTTGTATAGCCTAGGCACGGTATAACAATAAAAACAGGAATTAAAGCTGATGAGAAACAACATGAGGTAAAATGAGGCAAAGGGAAAATAAGAGTAGAAATGTCATATGGTGCCAATATAATTTTGGTCCACCACGCACGTACCTTGAAGTTCTGTACATCCGCTACGTCACACTTGGCACTGAAGATATTTGGGCACCAATGGGAAAAGGGAAACACACCCATTTCATAACAGATTGTGAACAAAATATTTACCAAAAAAAAAAAAATCAAGTGTTGAGGAGTCAAATATTTTTGGTAGAGAAAATACTAAGAACAGGATACTAATCCTCATGGGTTTTCTTAGACACTGCATTCAGATGGACGTTACAAGCATGAGCTGAGGGACCGAGCTGCTTGAGTTTGAATCCCAGCTCTGAAATTTACCCTCTGCATCATCTTGGGCAAGACTGCGCGAGATCCTTCCGTCTCTTTTCCTTATCACTAATTGGGCACAGCAGTGCTCACCACATAGGATCATTCTGAGGATTATCTTAGGTAGTCTATGAAAGAATTCAGCATTCTGCTTGTTCATAACAATAGCTCAAATTTAGTGACTTTCGATCTTTGATGTAAGAAAAAAATAGTCACAGTAATTTCCCCATTAGTCAAAATAACGTTTTGAAATGTGTAGATAGATAGTGATGGAAAACATCAAGAAGGATTTCAGTTTCCTACCTGCAATTCTACAGATGAGTGGGAGGTTGGAGCATACAACAAGGACTGGAAAAGGTTTTGTGTGTAAATGGGAAGTCCATTTGGGCATAGTGCACAAAACATTTCCCCTGTGTATGTTACACTGGATTTTGCACAGAATAGGTTTGGAAAATTCCAGTTTAATAAATGGAAGCCTTTTTCTTGACTTCATGAATTATCAGAGCTCTTTGTGCCCTGTTGTGTATTCTGAATTTCTAGAGAGGGCAATAATATGCAGCATTTGCCAAACTTGGTTGACCAAAGGATTCTTTCTTCATTGGACAGGACATCTTGTAGAATTTATGTCCCAAAAGACACACTTAGGAAATGCTGATTGAGGGAGGTGACAGAATCACACTTCCTCCAGACAACTGGTCATAAATATTGTTGCTATCAACTGAGTTTTTGAGTTTTAATTTAGAGTTTGAGCACATCTGTGGTCTGACTTGAGTGAATCATATTATTTCTCAGCCTAGTTGGAAGAGGGGATAGACTTTCTCCTGTAAATATTGAAGGGACTGAGGAAGACATTCATTGACTCATTTATATCATGGTAAACCAACAAACTGGTTTTGGTTATATATGTAAGTCACTATTTTTTCTCCTGAGTGTTTGTTCTGTGGGATTTGGGTGGAGTCTTAAACAACTTCCAGGTACCATTCCTGCTCCATAACACTGATGTTCATCAGTACAAGTTGATACATCAGTACATTCATATCCATGTTAATTGTACAAAGTCCAAAATTCTAAAGTATACAAAGAAAAAATTCCTTTTCATCAAGCCTATAATTTCTCTGTGGATTTCTTTGACTGTACAAATAAGTAGGTTTAAAAAACAGGATCGGGGCACTGGGGTAACTCATTCAGTTAAGTGTCTGACTTCGGCTCAGGTCGTGATCTCAGTTTGTGAGTTCGAGCCCCGCGTGGAGCTCTGTGCTGACAGCTCAGAGCCTGGTACCTGCTTCGGATTCTGTGTCTCACTCTCTCTCTGCCTCTCCCCTGATTGCTGGTGTGCCCTCTCTCTCTCAAAAATAAATAAACATTAATTTAAAAAAAACAGGATCATATGATGTATATATATTCATTCCTGGCTTCTGTATCTTAAAAAAAATTTCTTTGTCTCTTCTCTGTTTGGATCATAGACACAAAGAGGACCACTGTAACTACAAAATGTGATATATAAAAAGAAATTTGCAGAGAGATAAGAAATTTATAGAATTCTGGGTTGAGGATTTGGGGGATCTTATAGGAAATGGGGAGCACTATGGTTCCTATACTGGCAAAAAGCATGAGAGAGCAGAGTTTTAGGCCAGTTCTGGCAGTGAGAGGCACAATGTACATTTGTTACAAGACAAGTTCATCTTTTTATGCTTGGAGGGTCATGATTTAAAATAAATAAACATAGGGGTGCCTGGGTGGATTAGTCAGGCAACTTCAGTTCAGATCATGATCTCACAGTTGGTGGATTCCGGCCCTGTGTTGGGATCTGTGCTGACAGCTCAGAGCCTGGAGCCTGCTTCGGATTCTGTCGCCCTCTCTCTGCTCTTCTGCTCATGCTTTGTCTTTTTTTTTTTCTGTCTCTCAAAAATAAATAAACATGAAAATTTTTAAATAAAATAAGTAAACATAGGTTTGAATTATTAAATGATGCCCATCAAAGCCACACTTAAGTTTTTGTTTGTGAGAATGCTCACAATTTTGTAAAACATTGGAATGTTACAAACTTCCATGTTCTCTGGAAGTTAGTTAACATGTCAGACTTACACAAGAGAGTTGAGGCCAGGAGTCTTCTGGGAAGCATCTTATTTCCTCCTGGTCCAAGTCCCCTGAGATTCACAGGATGTTTATAGAAACCTTCTGAGTTTATGCTTTAGGGTAGTGATAAACTTAAATTTTGCCTGGTTATTTCTCCTGATCAAAACATCAGGAGGTTTGTCCTCCCTGATGCTGTGTGTGGCCAATCACATTTTCTGCCTCTCCAGCATCTCTCTGTAACTCACTGCCTGTCAGCTCTGATGAGCATTAACGAAGGCAATGACTTGTGTGCCGCTTGTCATGTTTGAAGAGGTGCATGATAGTCCATGGTTACCACTAACTGGGGAAACGGATGACTTCTGTGCATGGCAGCTAATTGGTGTCGAATCACATCACCTGCATTGCAGAGACAGGCACAAATCAGACAGGCAAAGGGTTGTCCCAGTATCTGCCCTACCAGGGCCCAGCTGGCATTTCAAAACTGCCACAATTTAGCATTTAGGACCCTTGCACCCCCACCCCCACCACCTGTCCCATTCTAGAACCAAAACAAATTTTTCTTTAAGTTGCCTTAATTTTCAGGTCAAACAAATTTCAGGACTCACATAACTGAACCTATATAATTACTGCAGATGATGAGATACCTTCCTCTCTCCCACAGTCAGCTCTAGGAGGATCTTGTGCTGAATGTTGAGCTTGTGATGAAGGTTATTTATGACAAGAGAACAGCTTTGCTCACACTGAGTCCTTTTCCAGTGACAATTTTTTTGTTGAGTACCTTGATCCTCAGGCACTCAAGCTACTCATGTCTGAAACTTACAAGGAAAGAGGGTAAACAATTTGCTTTGAAAGCAACCTCTCCCTTACAGAGCCCTGTGAAATTTCCACTTAGAACTCTTAGAAAAATGTGATTTCTCATTGAAAAGAAATGGGAAGAAAGAGAGACAGAGACAGAGAGAGACAGTGGCCTCCAAGAAACAAACAAGTTCCACCCAAATCTTCAGAGCATCATCCCTCGATCCTTCACTACTGCCTCTTCCTGCCAGGAACACCTCCTCCCACTTTCTGGGCTCCTTCCCATACTGCATGTCAACATTCAAAAATACTTATCACCAACTCCACCATATTGAATGTCGCCTCTGTTATCCTCTCCCATAGCATTTTGTTGTTACTTTCTAGAGGTGTCCTGATCTTTAATTATTTGTATTCATTAATTTTCTAATTGAATCTGATATGTTTTCTCCACTAGAATGCAAGATCCCTAAGGGGGCAGGGACTTGGCCTCTATTGTCACCACTGATTTATCATGCCACCTGCATGGTAGGTGCTTGATTAATTTAAGTAAAGAGGAAGAAAGGAGAAAAAGAAGGCAGGACAAGAGTAAGTAAAGGAGGGAGAGAAAAGAAAGATGAAAGACAATGAGAAGGGAGGAAGTATAAAGAGAAATTAACTTGAACACCAGTTGGACACATATATACAATATTGTGTGTGTGTGTGTGTGTGTGTATAGACACATCTTTCCCATTCATTCAGTCAGTGGACATTTAGACTGTTTCTACAATTTGGCTATTCTAGATAATGGTGCTGTAAACATCAGGGTGCAGGTATCCCTTTGAATTAATATTTTTGTATTCTTTGGGTAAATACCTAGCAGTGCAATTGCTGGATCATAGGGAAGTCTTATTTTTAACTTTGTGAGAAGCCTCAATACTGTTTTCCGGAGTGGTTGTACCGGTTAGCATTCCCACAAACAGTGCAAGAGGGTTCCCTTTTCCCTGCATCCTCACCAACACTTGTTGTTTCTTGTGTTGTTGATTTTAGTCATTCTGACAGGTGTGAGGTGATAGCTAATTGTAATTTTGATTTGTATTTCCCTGATGATGAGTAATGTTGAACCTTGTTTCATGTGTTTGTTGGGCATCTGTAGGTCTTCTTTGGAAAAATATCTACTCATGTCTTCTGCCCATTTTTAATTGGATTATTTATTTTTGGAAAATTGAGTTTATATGTGCTTCATATATTTTGGATACTAACCATTTATCAGATATGTTATTTACTCAGCCATGAAAAGAATGGAAAGAAATCTTGCCATTTGCAATGAAGTGGGTGGAACAAGAGAGTATTATGCTAAGTAAAATAAGTCAGAGAAAGACAAATTCCATATAATTTCACTCATATGTGGAATTTAAGAAAGACAACAAACCAGCACAGGGAAAAAGAGAGGCAAACCAAGAAACAGACTGTTAACTATGGAGAACAAACTGATGGTTACCAGAGGGGAGGTGGAGGGATGCGTTAAATGAGTGATGGGGATTAAGGAGGGCACTGGTTATTATGAGCACCGCCTGCAGTATAGAAGTGTTGAATCACTAAATTGGACACCTGAAACTAACATTACACTGTACATAATTGAAATTTAAATAAAAACGTAAAGGTTATGGGGCTCCTGGGTGGCTCAGTTAGTTAAGCGTCCAACTTCAGCTCAGGTCATGACCTCACAGTTCATGAGTTCATGCCCCGCGTTGGGCTCTGTGCTGACAGTTCAGAGCCTGGAGCCTGCTTCAGATTCTGTGTCTCCCTCCTTCACTACCCCTCCCCCACTCTCTCTCTTTCAAAAATAAATAAACATTAAAAAATTAAAAAACTTAAAGGTTATATATAGAAATCTACAAGAGGAGATTTCTTGTAAGAATTGGCTTGCACAATCATGTGTAACAGGGACTCAGAAGTTCCACAATTTTTCTTGCATGAGCTGGAGAACCAGAAAAGCCAGTGGTATAATTCAGTCCAAGTCCAAAGGCCTGAGAACCAGGGGAGTGGAGAGTGTAGTCCCAGGTCCAGTCTGAAGATCCTAGAACCAGGAGCGCGGAGGCCCATGGGTAGGAGAAGACAGAGGTTCCATCTCAATCACAAAGAGCAAATTTGCCATTTTCTACCTTTTTAGTCTATTCAAACCTTCAACAGATTAGATGACGCCCACCTCACATTGGTGAGGGCAATCTTCTTTACACAGTTTACTGATCCAAATGTTAATCTCTTCCTGGAACACCCCCCCCCCCCCATACACACTCAGAAATAATGTTTACCATCTCTCTGGGCAGCCCCTGTCCCAGTCAGGCTGACACATCAAATTAACCATCATACCTGGTGTGAAAAATAATCTCAGGACCACCTCTGCTTCCACTACTGGCGGGTTTCTCTGTTGTCATTGGCCTGAATGCTCTGACTTAATCCAGTTTGGGATTATGGGATTAGCAGCAACTGTTCATGCTGTTAAGTTTGTGAGTGGAAAATTTGAGTTTTCTTTTTATTGTTCATGCATTTGTCATCCCTTCTGTATAATAGGCAAGAAAGTCAACTGTGGGATTCAGGGTTGAAACATTCAGCATGGGAGATCATGGCAGTCAGTCATGTGTGTCATGGGTGGGCGGAGAGGGTCAGGGCAAAAGCAGGCCCCTCTTCCCAAGGAGCTGATTCTAACATTTGTTCTAATTTCACTGTCGGCACCCAGCTTGCTACACGGCCCCCTGTGTCAGGTTGGCTGCCAGTTTTAAACACCAGATTAATTAATTTAGTCAGAGATTTGCAAGAAGAAAAATGAAAGAGAACTAAGCCAAGTGCTTAACTTTAATTCAAAACGAATTACCTGATTTCTTTTAAGGAAAAGCTCCTTAAGCTTCACAGAAGCATTGGCAGCTCTTTTCAAAGATACGTCTTAATATGTGGTTATTTCCATGTGACTTTCAGAAGCTGCCGTTCCTCCAGTATGAGCCTGAAAAGTTTACAGGACTTTGTGTTTTGTTTTGTTTTGAATTAAACAGACTAAACCCCTGCTCTGACAAAATATTACTTTAAGAATGATGCAGTCTATTATTATTTCTGTGTTTAAGATGCTAGAAAGCATTCAGATTAGACACAGCCCACCATGGTCACCTAAAGGGTTGGTCTGAAAGGTACTGACAAGTTTAGTCTAAGATGCTCTAGGGATGCTATGTGTGGCACATAGGACTTGCTTGAGGAACTTATTAAAATGGGACCACTGGGTCCCAACCCAGGGATTTAATCTAGTATGTAAGGAATAAAGCCCAGGAGTTTTGTTTTTGTTTTTGTTTTTCAATATAACAGGCCACCATGACTTGATGTAGTTTAGACACACTGCTTTGGAGTATTGGAAAAACACAAAACAAAACAATATGACATATATCTCCATTGTGTATAAATCTAATAAGTGAATCACTGCAATGGTCTTTCAAATGGTCCTCAATTAATCAACTGCTAAATCAGTTGGATCTGTCCTCCTACTTAAGACCCTACAGGGCTCCCTGAATCTTTTAAGCTCCCCTTCAAATGTCTTTGTTCAACATTCAAGACTCTTCATGATCCAGAATAACACCATGGGAAAAGAGATGGTTAAAATGTAGATTACTTGACCCACTGAATCAGATTTCCTGGATCCTGTCAAGAATTGATCCCTTAGTTAGTTCCCAGGGTGATTTGATGTGTATCAACATTTGAGACTTTGTACTTGAGACTTTCTCCATCCTGTTTCCCACCACTGATGGCATTCTCTGCGGCAACCACACGAACCTGCTTAAAATTCCTTCAGTATCTGAGGTTTTTCCAACTCTTCTGGAATGTCCCACCATATCCCCCAACCAGGTAATACTTCCTGTCTCTGTCAAACTCAGCTGAGGCCCCTTATCTTCCAGCAAGCCTCTTGTCCCCGCCCCACCAAGCCTGAAAGCCCTGCATCTCTTCTGTGTTCCCATAACATTCTCTTCATGTCTCCAGCTAGAACTTAACTTACTGAATAGACATTGTCAATTTACTTAAAATTCCGTGAAGCCTGGGAGCATATCTCTTTTAATATATTCTATGTCACCAGTGGTACACCCAGGGCTTGTATGTTTATACAAATACTTGATCTAATGGCTGGTGGATGAATGAGCTAGAATAAGAATGCGGAACAATTAACAAATAGCTGTGCATAGAAAGTTGCAGTTTTATGTATAAAAGCTCAAAGTATTCTTGATTGGAAATGTTTTTATAAGGTGGAGTTAATCTGAAATTTTTGCCTGGAGGGAGTGCATATGGAGCCTGGTGTTGAAAGGGAATATGGGAAGAAGAAAGGGACCAGTTGATCGAATCAGTGGAGAAAGGTGAGGAGCTTCGTATATGGGTACCTCAAGAACTAAGTATGGATGGAATGGGGGTCAGAATGAGGATCAGGAAGTCACAGGTCTGGAGGGAGAGTTTATCTAGACATAGAGTCTAAGGATGCTGATTTGCCATAAGGTTCTTAGTTTTAGCTCTGAGAATATCACCTGAAGATTAGCCTTATATGTGCAGCCTTTGCTCACATGGTATTTCATGTGAACTGTACGATTCTTTGGCCCCATGGACAGAAATCAGTGACAATGATCTATCATCCTATAAATTTTCCCTTTTCCTCTTTCTCACCTTAAGGTAACTCAGCACGATGATTTACAGCCTGCTTTTTCTATAGAATGTCAGAAAGATGTTAGACTATGAGCATTTCAGTTTGTTTATTCTGTAAAGAAAGAAAATGTCTTGATATAGAAAAACAAGAGGGAGATTGAAAGAAAAGAATGGGAGAGGCGGAGATAAAAACAATGAGAAAAAGAAAAGTCTGACAGACTCTTGGCATATTTATTTCAAGCATGTTTATTTCTTAAAGAAAATTGAATTAGAGGTGGATATCTCATACTCACTTTTTATTCAGAAACCTGAAGCTTTGAGAAGTTTTGAGATGGAAAGAAGAGTTTTCAGAGAAACAAAAGATAAATGTATATTAAAGAGGGTAAAGTGGATTAACAAGTAAATACACAATTCAAAGGTAGATCACTTCACATTTTCTAATTGCTTGTATAAAAGTCAAAATATTTATATAATCTAAAGGGAAACCAGATTTTTCTAACTGCTTTTGCAGCCAAGTAGCACCATTCTGATCTTTGGTTATGAGCTGACTGATACTGTTGGGGTCTTCTGGCCACCCCTAAAGCTCCTATATACCACTGCTTGTTCCATGTCTACAGCAACCCCTGACCAGGCTCCCTCAGTCAGAATTCTCCCTCAGACCCATGATTCAATCCACTTGTAGATCATACCTTTTCATATGGCATTTTGGGCCTCTGTTTTAGTTGAGGTCTAGTGAAATTGAGAGTTTTGTGGGTCAAAAACAGAGGACAGAGAAAAAGAATGTGGTAACCTCAAGTACGTGATCCTTGAAACTCTGCAATGCTTGAAGACTAGCTGGCTGGTAGAGTAGATGTACAGTAAATGACAGGGTAATATTATTCCTTTTCTAGCCTTCGAGATCTTGATTCTATTCTATGCATCTAGGTCAGAAACTTGGAAACCAGTGTGGACATTCTTCCAGCCTAATTTGTCACTCAGATTTGTCCCTTTGAGCTTCTCCATAGTTCTTCAGTTGAGGTATCCTCTGTATTGCTGTTCTTTCCTATGGACCTGCACTGAGTTCAGTGCAGTTGCCCTGGGACATGTCTCCCTGCCCCCGCTTCTCTCCTACCTCTGGGTTCATTCTTCCTACTGTTTCTAGACTTAAATTTACTAATATATGAATAGGATTATGTTACAACTTTTAATGTTTTCCCTCTTTCCTCCTGCTCCTTCCTCTTCATTTCCAGGACTTCTTACAGATCGTAGACTATGCCAGAAAGTCTTGCCTATAATATTTTCCTCATGCTGTTATGATTATTTGCAAACGCACATCATCAGATTTTCCAAGCCCCTAGCATTCTGCAAGATTTAGCTCCTCCAGGAATCCTCAGGTAACACCTCTTCTGATTTGCCTACATCCGTGCTTCAAGAACATCTTGAGCATAAGGATATTCAATAATTATCGCATCAAATTAGAACTGTTTGTCCTGTTTTGTTGTGTTAGTCTGCTTCCTTCACCAGCTACAAGTTTCTTACAATCCTGTCTTTCACCTCTGCAAGCCCAGTGACTGATACAATGATGGGTTCATTTGCAGAGTGCTGACTAGAATCCTTTCAGAAATCATATGGGCATCATTGTATGTGATTCTGGTATGTCTGACCTTGGACCTTTTAAATCTAGCGATGGGCATAAAACCAGGCTAGGTTAATCAGAGGCCTCCCCCAAACTGTAGAGAAAGAGCTTTGGGAAAGAAGTTCTCTTCTTCTAGAGTCTGAAGCTGTAAGAATATCCGAGCTGAACATCTTAGGTTTATTTTCCTTTTCTGAATGGAGAAAGCCATTTTTAATAAGACACTGAGGGCAATGCTTCAACATAAGCAGAGACTGCACTCACAGGGAAGGATGGAATTGAGAGAGAAGAGAAGAGATTATTTTGTCCCTCTCTCCAACACCTGGGCTGCAGCCACATATGAGATTTTTCCATACCCCCAATTTCAGTTATGTGAGCAAATAAATAACTAGAAATACTGTCACTTGAAAACAAAAGAAATGAGTTGGTCAATTAATGTTTACTGAATGGAGAATTTTAAAAAATCTTTCACAAGTTGAAAGAAGGGGATGAGTTAAGGATGAGGGAATTAGAAGGCATGTGGCGGTGAATTAAGAGACTATTTACCCTGGAATATCTTCTAATACAGGCAGAAAGATGGTGAACACAGAGAAGGAAGAAACATGTATAAATTAGTGGATTGTGGACTGAGGACTATTGTTGAAGAGACCAGGGCAATCTGAGTACCATGAGGTTTTAGGCATAAATCTATTTTTATGAACTGACAAGTCAATGATTTCTCTGAAAGGAGAAAAATCAAGATTTAACATCAGAAAATGCACTTTGTTAATTTATCTTACAGTTCCATTTCTAGCACTGCCTAACTCAGGGTTAAATGTTCAGCATCTCTGTAGAATTGTATCCTGACAGATATATATTCAGAGTTGTACTTGCGGTCAAAGAACAAAATGATGAAACCCACCAGGAATGGGCTCCAAATACAGTGAACCTGACCGGGTCCCATTTGTCATGGTGAGTGAAATGTTGTAAACAGACATTACACTCAGAAGCTAACTTAAGCTTCTGACCCTCTGTGGCTGCAAACAGCCAAAGGAAGTTCACAGCCTGAATGAAAGTGGACAGCAGCAGACGTGGAAACTGTCCCCTGTCTGCCCTCCATATGGCAATTCTGGGAATTCATATCCATTTCCTGACTCTGTCAGCTTAGACTTTGCAAACACAGAGGATAGGAAAACCATTTTCCCCTCTTTGTAAGGGTGATAATAAATAATAAAAATGAATTGATTCTAGGCAGGTACCTCTTCTGTGTGTAGAAGTCCATTTCTGTTTTAAGACTAGGATATGAAATGTGCTTACAAATCACATAAGGGTGCACATACTTACCATGATTCATTTGGTTAAAAAGCTAGTTATAAGAGTGGCAGAAACAAATATCTTTTCTACTAAGAACTAAACAAGCAAGCAGGGAAAAACTGGGACAGAACGGTTGGGGGTGTGGATAAGTGGGTAGCTCCAGGGGTAAAGAGCAAATTATTTTGCGTTTGATATCATAAAAAAATAACTACTTCATCATGAGTTTCAAACATACAGTAAGGAATGTAAACATTTATTTATTTAGAAAGAAAACAATAGATATACATTTTTCTAACATATGAGCAACTTCTTTCTATCAAAGAAGATAGAAGACAGAGTTGAAGTTGAGAGAGAAGATAGTCCTGGAACAAGGAAACAGTCTTAAAGTTTGTCAAAGTTATGTCAGAGGTCAGATAATATTCAGTGTCTAATACCGGTCTAGTATTGACTCTTTTCTTGTAGGGGTAAGAGCAAGTAAGAGCAACAACCATTACTTCAATTAAAGAAATAAAAGTGAGTTTTCACACACAAAAAGAACAGATGTTGTCAAAATTTATTTTGAACATGTTTTAACTTTTCCCTGAATTTAAAATGTCCATGAATGTTTAATTTTTTTTTCATAATTCCAAAGGAGGAAAACAAAAGTGTTTTCGCATTCTGTAAAGTTTTCTGAAGTGTGCACAGCTGTGGAGATAAAGTTCGATTTCCATAGTGCAGCCATCTCCTCTTTTAGAATTTTTAGGATTTTAGTGCTGAAGACTTGTTTCATTATTCTAGGCATCCATGGGCATAAATGGTTTCATGCGGTTGGCCATTGTCCAAATGATAGAATTGTGAGAATTACAATGTTTATAATTATCTTGTAAAGTGAGGGAAGTAGCGGTGTGGGGTGATGTTGGAAGTCCCCTACCGTTATACAAGCATCATCAAGCCAGATCTTTTCAAATTCTTTCTATAATGAAGTACAAACCATATTGGTTTGCAGCTCATTCTTCATAAAAATCTTTTTGTTTTGTATAACTTCCGAGAGCTCTACGCCACGCTTCTTTAGGGAAATCAGATTTGGAAATTTACTCCCAAGCTTGGATATTTTACTTGGATATTACTTGGATATATTGGATTTTACTTGGATATATTACTCTTGGATATTTTACTTTAAGAGATCTCAGCACCTGGGAAACCTGTCTGAGCAATGGCTTGCCTTTAGTAAAGCTTCAATTCTCCTGGGAAGTGGCTGTGCCTGCAAATGAGATATTAGGCAAAGGCTTATATTAAAATGTCATAGTACGCATATCATCCCTCATACATTAGTCCTCCTATCTGCCAGCAAGATAAACCAAAGTCTAAACCCCACCCATCTGACATTATTACCTCTTACTTCCCCGTATGAAGGTTTGTTTCTATTCACTGTCTCATTAACAAGTCCAAGTCTCCTCTAATCCTGCTATCATTTCCTGTCCCGGAACATTCTGTGATCTCTCTGCCTGTCTAATTCCTATACCTATAATTTAATCCTCCATTAACCACTTTCCAAACTGCCTAAGTCAATGGCGACTGTTATCTCACATCATGGAAATGCTTAGCATATAATTATTTTTTTTATAATAATGTGTTCAAGTGTCCCTAAATTGATCATTAGAAAGTCAAGAGCAGAGGCCAAGCCATGGAGATCTTCCGTGTCTCCCAAAGAGTTATGTGTTAGGAAAATACTAAAATGATCAGGAAATATTTACCAACTTTGCGTGTATAGTATACTTGTGTGGGATGTATGGGGTGGGGTGTGCACAAAGTCTTTCTGCAACCTTAAATATTTTAAGTCATTACAACCTCTGAGTGACAGCTAGAAGTATCACAGAAGACACTTGCTAGACATAAGAGGTGAATTACATTACTTTGTGGGATATAGTTTTAACGCAGAGGATAATCATTAGAAATCACTGTAATGTGTAATTTTTGTATGTGCATACACATAAGTATACATTATCTAGCACCCCTGGTGGTTTGCATCCTGCCTTTGTTCCATTGGTTCCTGTATTTTGCTTTCCAGGAGGCCTGGAGGACAAAATGTTACCACTAATTTGCTAACATTGTTGTGATTTATGTTGCAATATGGAGAGTGAGAACAACTTTCAGAAGGTTAAAATTTTTCATCATTTATACAACAGGTGTTCTAATAACAAGAGGCACTCAAATTAAATGGCCAGAGCTATAACCTGAAGGCAACACTTTACCAATGGCATATCTCTGATATGGACAGAACATCTCCTTCACCACATTAATGGACACTTACGTCCAAAACCTCTCAGTTTACCATCACCCAAGGGGGGCTGAGTAGCTGGGTTACCCTTCATAAACCCCTGTTTGTCATTTTAAGATGTTGCCTGTATGAATAATCACAATAAATATGGCTTAATAATTAATTTGCATCCATTTCATATAAAATTATGCCATTAAATCGAAATTAAATGTCTAGCCCAGGATCTTAAGGGAGCTTATTACCAATCTCCCCCCACCCAGAGCAAAATCCCCTTTCAATTAGAACTCTTTGCAGCTATAATTGTAATAATAATTGCACTAACCCGCTTACATTTCTCTCTTATCATCCTGAACATGTCTCTCATCTTGGCACTGTAGGAAATCTTTGTTTTGGCAGGATATTAGTGAAGCGTGTTGTAGTTAACACTAATTAGTTCCTGTTGGTCTCTTCACAATCTAATGAAACAAAATTAAATCTATACTTTGTTCACTTGGTTCACATTTTCCAAATGAGACACCTAATGGAGACTTTGTGAAGGGCATGTCAACTCTACATAGCTAGTCTCTGTGATTTCTTTTAGATTTCCAAAGGGAAAACCAGCCTATGCCCATAATAATGATAATGATTATATAACAAAAAAAGGAATGAATTGCCACACAGTGGCTGAAGATTTTCAAATAGCTAAAAATATGAATCTACAACCAGGTAGCAGTTTCTTCTCATAACTGACATTTAAGAATGAAATTAAGGAGCTAATATTGTCCAAGTCTTCCTTGCTTATGTAACATAGGAAGGCTTAGATCTGGAACTTCCAAAATAGTTTTGAAAATTCAATAATTATCCAGGTAATCAAAAACATCTTGGCTTTTGTTAGGATAATCTATAAAATTAATACCCATTTGGACATCATGGAAGTGAGATTTTCCATTTTTATTTGCTTTTTCATTTACATGATTTTTCATTTTTATTTGGTTAAAGAAGAGCTTCCTTAAAAATAGCAATAATAAAGTTGGTTATAATTTCAGACATTTACACATAAGATCCTGCAAAATATAGTCATAGGACAATTTAAAGAAGATTTATTTATTTTTTCCTGGTTGATTTGCACCAAGTATGTATGTATGTATATGTATATATATATATATATATATATATATATATATATATATGTATATATACACACACACACACACACACACACGGTGATATTGTGTGATATTGGTTAATCCATTTCCATTTTATGTTTTTTTTCCTTTTAAAAAGTGAGCATGGTGGTTCATATAATCTCTGATGACTAAAAATTAAAAATTATGTGATTCAAAATGCAGCCAAACAATAAGCAGCCAAACACTTATTCCGAGGAAAATTCATAGTCCTATAATTTTAGCACTTCTTTCTAAAAAGAGTAATAATGTTTAGTACTTACATCCCTTACTATATACTATGCACTATGTAAATGTTTTACAGACAGGATCTCCTTTAGGAAAGGAGACTACATGTCTTCTTGGCTACACCAGATGCCCAAGAACTATGTCAAGACAGTGAATCAAGAAGAAAGAAAGTTCAAAATAGGCTAGCATCCGAGATGATGAAAAACTACTCAAACCCAACAAATCTTGCTCATTTTGAGAACTTGTCCCTAAAAAAGTACAAAACAAAGAAACAAATAAACAAACATGTAAGACAATCTTTGCCATCAAAAGGCTTTATAATGTAGTAGAGATGGTATGTAAGCATTGGCTATTTTCTAGGAAAAGAAATCTATAAGAATCGTGTTGTGTAGAGAGCTCAGTATATTACTTGGGTAGAACCTATTACCTGACACCTATTACAGTTCTCTAAATTGTCTGGAGCGAACCCCTTATTTTGTTTACTGTCATGATATTGTCCTCCTCCGGTGATTGAAGTGGGAAACTTCAAAGTTCTTTTCACATCCTCTTTCCCTTGTCTCTCACATGCCATCAATGACCAAGAGCTTTTGTTTGTGCAGAACCTTCTCCTTTTCAAATTATTTTCTTTGACAACCTTTAACCTGTTTTTTTTTCTCAAAACTTTGCCGCAAATAGAAGGTCATTATTGCTATTGTCATTTAACCTCTGATGAAAAAAATAATAATGCTTTGAAATGTGAACGGATTTGTCCCATATCACATGTGATAATATTAGTTCAGAAATTGGGATCCAACCTGAAAACTCCAAACAAATATTTATCCCGCTTTCATCTCTCATCTGCTAATTTATAATTCCTCACCTTCTTAGGCCTCTGTTTAGATCTTCAGGCTCCCAATAACAGAGAGGGGTATGTGGCCATCTGTAACTCAAAACAAAAATAAAATTAAACCATAAAATAAACTGAAATAAGGACAATATAGACCTAAACTTCCCCAGGACAATTTTGATGTTTGAAAGTATTAATTATCATATTGTTTCCTTTGTTTTACTCACTTACTTGGTATTCCTGCTCTAAGTACAGGCTAATCTTCTTACCAATAAACCTATTAGTCATATTACTATTTTTACATATGGTCCCTTTGGACTAGGGAAAAAAAGTGATATACATATATTATATATACACACATAATATATATTAATTATATGTAATGTATATTTATGTTCTATATGTATGTAATCATAGTTTCCATACATGTTATATAGTTTATATAGTTAATAGTTTCCACTCCTGTTACTTTCTGTTTGTCTCTTCCACTGTATTTCACTCCTTTCTCTCTTTCTCTCTCTCTCTCTCTCTCTCTCTCTCTCTCTCTCTCTCTCACACACACACACACACACACACACACACACACACACAAGTAACATGCAATGTATTCAGTATGTTTTACCAAATTATCAGATGGCATTGTCCAAGCCACAGAACTCCTTTTTCATCACTCATGTTATATATGTCTTGTATGTTAAGAAAGCATCCTAAATACCTGGAGAAAGAAACCTGAGGTAGCTGGGCTTTCCTAAGCAGAAAAGCTCCCTTTGAGGTTGGTCTAATTCAATATTTATATCTCACACTCCAGAAGGCCTTTTTTTTTTCATTTAAAGAAAGAAAAGTTTTGAAGATTCCAGTCTCAGTTGCTTTATCAACTAGTTGCTGTTAATTTCCAGAAGGAAGATAGTAACTACTTTCAAAGATTGAGCAGCTCTTCACTGTAGGCCTTGGGTGTCCAGCACTTTGTTGAACACTTGGTTATATGGGTGATACAGGCAAAGGCTCTCTTATTCACTCAAAGAAAATATAGTCCAGCCATGGAAACAAGATTTCAATAGAATGAAAACAACAGTATGAAGCAGCAGTGAAGGAAACAAAAGGTAATCAAATGCCAAATTTTAATTACTTGGATTATTTTTGTAGTATGAGTTAAGGGAAAGAAGATGCTAAGGATTCTAGCAATCAAGGAAACATTCCCGAAGGACTTTTGCAAACACAGCCATACTCACTCCTGTTCTTATATAGTACAGTATCATTGCAATCAATCAGACACCTTTAAGTACTATTTATCTATTTATGCAAGGTACTACTATTATCTATTTGTGCAAGGTACTGTGAACACCTGTTTGTATCACTACCATTGCAGAATCAGTATTGCCTACTCCCACAAAGCAGACACCAATAGATGGAAATCTAGGCCATCAAATAGGAGCCTCTAGAAACATGGACTCTAGACAGATTTAAAGGACCATAAAGGCCATAAAGGACCTCACCTATGGCCATCAGGGATCCCACTTTCCTGGTAGAGAACTAGCTTCTCAGCTACTGCTCAGATCTCCATATATTTGCTGGACCAGAAGAAAATGAGAAAAAAAAAAAAAACAAGCTGGCTTCACCTCATACAATGAACTCACTCTCCCCCAAGGTCTCTGGTAACCCGATTGCCTGAAGTACTTGCTGAAACAGGAGCCTAGGAAACCCACTGCACAGAGAAACTGATTTAAGATTCTATTCTGCTAGTGACACTAACTTTACCTATATATGGAGCCCATGTCTGATGTGGAGAGAGAAAGTAACATGGGCAATCCAACCATCTTCACAGAGATACAGTTATTCCAGGGAACCAAAGCAAAAAGGAGTAGTGGGTTGTGGTGCTGACCAAATCATTCAGGAATTGGATTATTTTCTCCCAAGTGGTTTTGTTTTTCACTGCTCTTAATCAAAGTAGATGGATAGCCCATTGCCTTAAAGCTTATTAGAAATAATAGAAATACAGAAACTTGGATTCCAACCAACTTCTACTAAAATAGAATCTGCATTTACAAATTCTCAAGAGATTTTTATGCATGTTAAGGTTTCAGAAGATCTTCAGTAATGAACATTTAAACCAGGCTTTCATGAATTTACTATCTAGTGCAGAATATAAACAAGAAAATGAGCTATAAGAATGGCCACAATAGTGGCCAACATTTATTGAGCAATGATTAATTATCATACCCTTTCCCAAGTGTTAATGTGTGTTAATGATGCTAATTCATCTAGTCTTCATGATGAACTAGAACTATAGTACTACTATATTCATTGTATAGATGAAGAAATTGAGAAACAACAATTGTATTTGAGCCAAAGTCGCAGTTAGTAAATGACGATGTTAAGATTTGAACTGAGGATCAGTGGGCTGCAAGAGTTACCCCCTAAAATGCTACATTCTTATGGCAATTTCTAGAAGTAAGCAGTCAGGCTTCCATAAGAGATCACTGAAGGGACAAATAACTCATAACTCGAACTTTCCAGAAACATGTTGAAGGTACAAATAACTCATAACTCCAGCTTTCCAGAAACATGTCGAGTAAGCTGAGTCACAAGAGTGAGGAGGAATTAGTCAAGGCAGTGGTGTCCATTCAACAGGCACCAAGCCTTCTTTTTGCTCTCCTGACTCAGCTTGACCAGTTCCGTATTGTGACCCTTAGCTATATAAATGTCACCTCATTTGCAGCTCTCTTTTATCACCTTTACTTGCCCTACACTTATAAAAAAGGACTGCCCTTCTCTAGGTCTATCTCTCTCTTCTGTCTGTCTCCTCAATGATTGCCTCTATCATTAGGATGACGATTTAAATCTCTTAAACGTGTTTTATCTGCATCCATAAGCTTTCAGTTTTATCCGTGAAATATTTTAGTCATTGAATAAAAGAACACTTGCAAATTAAACGGTTGTCCAGCTAGGCATGTCTCTAGACCACGGTCAATGAAACATATTCTTCATCCTTTGATGAACATCCAATGAGCATTCTTCATCCTTTGAGATTAACATGCTTTCCCTCTGAAATCTACCTCTTTTTTGGAGTAATCAGTAATTTGTTAAAAAGGAATAAACGCATTCTATGTTAGCAATCCCTGAAGGAGGGCCTGGAAGTGAGGGGACTGCAAAAGAGCTGTTTACAAGGGTCAGGGTATGGGTTAGGCTGGCTCAGAGCCCCATCCTTTACACTCTGGCCTTCCATTTGATGAGCCTGGCTTGACTCAGCCTCTTCTGGTTACAGCAGCTAAATTTGATCTTGCCTTAGAAATAAATGATTTCTGGAGCACCTGGGTGGCTCAGTCAGCTAAGCATCTGACTCTTGATCTCAGCTCATATCATGATCTCAGTTTGTGGGATCGAGCCCTGCATTGAGTTCTGTGCTAACAGTTCAGAGCCTGCTTGGGAATTCTCTCTCTTTCTCTCTCTCTCTCTCTCTCTCTCTCTCTCTCTCTCTCTCTCTCTCTCTCTGCCCCTCTCCTGCTTGTGCTCTCCTCTCTCTCAAAATAAATAAACAAACATTGAAACATTTTTTAAAAAGAAATAAATGATTTCTCTAGGCATGTGAGAATTGCCCTGGAGAGAATTCAGTTAATGTGGAAAAGCCTCCTCTGTCTCCATTTACCTCATCTTCCTAGATCAGAGGCTAACACATGCTCCCCTAATCCCCATATCCCCATCAGTGTGTTAAATTGGGTGTCAGTTTTTTTAGAACTCAGGAATATAACTATGCAGAACATGCATTATGCTCACTGCCATGCCAGGTACCTAATAACTGCTCAGTGAATGAAAGCTGGGCTCATACCCTTACAGAGTCCAAAACAACAGAGTCAATCCTCGGTTATTGGCGTCAGACTCTGAAAGAACAGACTGTGTCTGACTGATTTCTCTTTGGATTTGGACTTTAACACACAAATAGATTTCATTGTCATGATAGTTGTTAGTTCACGTTTTGAATAAAATCTATTTTCCCAGAACATAGACCTGTATCCAGGCAGCGGATCCTAAAAGGAGGGTATCTGATCTGCTAATAAAAGATGGCAAATCATTTCATATCAATGGAGAACTAAGTAATAACTATTTAGAAGACTGTTGATTATCAAGTTATAAACACATTATCATAGGGAGATCTCTAACTCACAACATATTCTGGGTTTATTTTTAAAAGTTAAAAATAAAGCTACCAAACAATGAAAATAAAGTATAGATCAGTGTTTATCTGATATCTGGGTGGGGAAAGTCTTTGCAATAATGTATAAGGGGAGATGTTGGAAGGGAGAGTCCAAGAATAAGGGTTCTGGCTTCAGACACATCTTTTTCAGCATGTCACATCTACCTCTTACCCACTGTACATTTGGATTATTTAATCCTTATAAACCTTAGTTTCTGAATTACTAATACTTATTTCATGTACTTAAGAGGGAAAGAGATAAAGCATATAGTAAACTCGTACATTTCCCACATATAGTAAATATTTTTTTTAATTTTTTTTCAACGTTTATTTATTTTTGGGACAGAGAGAGACAGAGCATGAACGGGGGAGGGGCAGAGAGAGAGGGAGACACAGAATCGGAAACAGGCTCCAGGCTCTGAGCCATCAGCCCAGAGCCTGACGCGGGGCTCGAACTCACGGACCGCGAGATCATGACCTGGCTGAAGTCGGATGCTTAACCGACTGTGCCACCCAGGCGCCCCATAGTAAATATTAATAAATATTGTTATCTTCACCATACTTCATAAAATGACAAGTCAGTATATCTAAAATTTCTATGAATAAAATTGAAAAGTAAATGCCAACAAAGGAAA
Organism: Prionailurus bengalensis; assembly: GCF_016509475.1. Taxonomy (NCBI): domain Eukaryota; kingdom Metazoa; phylum Chordata; class Mammalia; order Carnivora; family Felidae; genus Prionailurus; species Prionailurus bengalensis. The sequence goes on from NC_057351.1 coordinate 63,104,328, forward strand.
ATTCAAGTCTACATAATAGGCAAAGGGTTAATATCTTTAACCTTCAATATCTATTATAAATAAGCAAGAGAAATGTTCTCTGATTTAAAATGAGCATAGATGGTGGGGTGCCTGGGTGACTCAGTCAGTTGAGTGACTGACTCTTGCTTTCAGCTCAGGTCATGATCCCAGGGGGGTGGGATCAAGTCCTGCCTCCAGCTCCACATTGAGCATGGAACCTGCTTAACATTCCCTCTCTCCCGCTACCCTTTTCCCTCTGCCTCTCTCCCCTGCCAACCACATCTCTGCCTCTCTAAGATTTTTTAAGAAATTAGCAAAGAACATCACAGACAATTCACAAACAAATCACAAACCAAAACCTTCATAGGATAGCCAATACTTAAATGTAGTCGGCCTTATAGGTTAATTGACGAGTGCAAATTCTGAAATAACATTTTACCTATACATTTGAAAAGGTCGTTTTTGGGGTATGAAGAAGGAAGTAATCTTAAAAAGGGTGGAAAGGATTGTAGAACTATCCTTTTCCAGAGCAATTTGCTAAGATATGTCAAAATCCTCAGAAGTATTCATACCCTTTAACCCTATAATACTCCATCTAGAAATTAATCGTAAGAATGTCATCAGAGATATATTCAAAGGCTTAAGATATTACCTAAGCATTATTCTCGATTATGAAAATGAGACAGCCTAAATGTTCAACAGTAGAATAACCAGTCAATAAGTCATATTATATCTTAAATCAATAAGTTAATATCTATGTGATAAAATTTTGTAAATAATCCTAATAGAGTAGTAGAAAAGTGTTTATAATATTTATACTTCTAAAAATTATGAAACGATACACAAATCATACTGTTACACAAAAATAAATGACATACATGCAACACTACCATTTTATATCATGAATAAAATACATAATTCTGCTTGTAGTAAGATAGTAAAATTACTGGTACCCTTTCAATATACATGCTTTATACCATTTTTTTTCTTTTTATTGTTTACATTATTTATACTTTCCAAATTTTACTCAATAAACATTCATTTTATTCAAAATATTATATGATGTAAAATGATAAAAATATTATTAAAATGATAGCAATAATATCTTGTTCCAGAGAAGCTACATGCAGATAAGAAAGAATTGATTGTGAATAATCTTACAGTAAGAGAACTTTTATCTCGAATTTAGTGATACCACGTCTAACACTGATGGTTTGTTTGAGACATTGTTCTGATATAGGTCAAAGGTTATTGAGGGAGGATGGGTTGTGAAATTTCTAGTTCTTGGAGATCTACAGCGGTTCCTCCATTTACTTGGGACTTCTTATTCAAGGACATAATCTTAGGGTTGGAAAGATGTCTGAGAAATCAGCTTTGTCATGATCAGTTTTTCATCAGAACTTCATTTTTAGGACAGTTCATTCTTCAGAAATTGTCTCCACACCTAGTACAATGGCACAATGAAAGTCGCTCAGTAAATACTGCTGAATGATTCCTTAGAATCCTTTCCTTCAATGGTATCTGCTATAGCGTACTATTAACCTTTTCCATGAATCTGTTTTTCCCAAACGTTGAACATGGATCTATCCCCTTCTTTTGTTTATTTCTTGATCTTCTATGGTACTTCTTCAAAATATCATACCTTCTCCTGAATCATCAGCTAGTTTTTCCTCTTTGGTCAAAATTGTGAAGGAAGTGACAGTTGATGGATTTATTTATAAAATAATTTATTCACCAAGTACTTCCACTGGGGTGCTGGCACTTCGTTAATGGATAAGAGATGAGACTAGCATTAAGACTGAAATATACGTTAATATATATATTTATTAATTGTTAGCATACAGGTAGTAATTGAATCTATTCAATTTGTGCAAATAGAGAAGATGAATGTCCAAGGAAACACAATATCAGTAAAAATTAAAAGCTCTAAAATAAGTATCTTCTATTGCACTTGTTTATTTTTAATCATTGAGATAAGATTTGGAAGGAATATATCATCTTTTCTAATTTCTACTTTAAACAATGTAGCCTTGTAACTCTAGGTTTTTATTTGGCCTTGTTTTCTTAGCTTTTAAAACACTTATGTTCTTTCTCCTTCTACTTTATTGTAGGTCCCTCTAGGACAGAGTCTTATGATTTCTTATAATTTCCACAACTTTAAATATAGTACCATACCTAGAATAGGAACACAGCGAATAGTTGATGGTTGATTAAGTAGGCTAATTCCATATTTTATGTCAAGATTCCTAGAAAATATGGAACATTATTCCTAACCAAACTTGTATTTACCTATATCCTAAGCCTTTTTGGGCATTGTGGGTGGACAGATATTTCCTTATATACTTAAAAATTTTTTTCAATGTTTATTTATTTTTGAGAGACAGAGTGTGAGTAGGGAAGGGTCAGATAGAGAGGGAGACACAGAATTCAAAGCAGGCTCCAGGCTCTGAGCTGTCAGCACAGAGCCCGACATGGGGCTTGAACCCATGAACCATGAGATGATGACCTGGGCTGAAGTTGGATGCCCAACCGATGGAGCCACCCAGGCTCCCCTCCTTATATTTTTTAACCAGATTTTATGTACCCAAATTCTTTTCAATGCCTCTGCCTTCAAAGACAGTAATGCTGTGGGAGTAGCTGAATGTTATTACTGGAGGCAAATAAATGCATTGGAAAGATTTTATGTGGCTGAAGAAGCTGAAAAGGCTATAACTTAAATCCATAATAGTGGGTAGTGAGAATATCATTATTGGAATAGTCCAAATATTCAATAAATGAGACACTTAATATATATATATATATATATATATATATATATATACACACACACACACACACACACACATATATATATATATATATATATATATATATATATATTCAAGGAGTTTAAGTGAAACAGTGAATTTAAAACAATAAATGGATATTTAACAAATAAGCAAGTTAACAAGCTAAAAAATAAGTCTGACCTTAGACTAACATCTTTTTATATATTTACCCAAAAAATTCTTCAGGTATATTTTGGAGCCCCACATCCCAAATCATATTGTTTTACCTGTAGTCAAGTTGGTAGCACTGATCAGTGTCCTTTGGTCTCCTCAAATGTAGTGAAATTGCTTTAACATTTTTACTTTTATATAAAGAAAGTAGCACTTGTGCCATTAAGTGCTATGAAAATAAGGAGTAAATATATTTTCAAATGAAGTGGGTTTGATCTAACATGATCAAAGGAGCTGTGTTATTTAGAAATGTTTCATCTCTTTTAAATTTCATTATTAATATTATTTTCTGCTTCTATCTTAAAAAAACTCCTTCAAATATTTTCAAAATATTAAATTTCTGGCTCCCAACATCCTTAGGGAATTACTATGATATTTATTTTATATCAGCAAACCTGAAGCTGCTGGAAATAAAGAGAACAAGTATCACAGCACTTGAGACTGGCAAGGAGAAGAACCAGAGTCTGAAGTATTCACCCCTGCTGCAGGATTGGATACCACATTATTCAGACTCATTCTGAGATAACAAGAAAATTCCAGACAAAAGTTGAAGCTTAAACTAGGCTTAGAAGAATGGGGCACCTGGGTGGCTCAGTCGGTTAAGTGTTCAACTCCTGATTTCAGCTCAGATCATGATCTCATGGTTCATGAGTTTGAGCCCCACATCAGGTTCTGTGCTGACAGTGTGAAACCTGCTTGGGATTCTGTCTCCCTCCCCTTATGCCTCTTATCCACTAGCTCTCTATCTCTTTCAGAAAATAAATAAAAATGAATCAAAACAAGCAATAAAAAAACTAGGCATGGAAGAACATTTGGGTAGAGCAATTCATCCTCAAACCAACCCTTTAACCTTCCAATTTAACCAATATTTATTGAATACTATGCTTATTTCTACCAAGCTAACTTCTGACTTGGTGTAGCAACAGAAGGTAGAGGAAAAGTACAGACCATCCCTATTCCATGCATGTCAACAAGTAATGAAAAAATATATACTAATATACTACATTCTTCACAAAAGGTGTTGGGAAAATTGGGATAACCACATGCAGAAAAATCAAATTGAATCCCTATCTCTTAAAACATATGGAAGTTAACTCAAAATGTATTAAAATCGTAGACCTAAGACCTGATACCATAAAATTATTAGAAGATGGCACAAGAACAGACACTCAGATCAATGGAACAGAATAGAGAACCCAGAAATGGACCCACAAATGTATGGCCAACTAATCTTTGACAAAGCAGGAAAGAATATCCAATGGAATAAAGACAGTCTCTTCAGCAAGTGGTGCTGGGAAAACTGGACAGCGACATGCTGAAGAATGAACCTGGACCACTTTCTTACACCTTACATAAAAATAAACTCAAAATGGATGAAAGACCTCAATGTAAGACAGGAAGCCATCAAAATCCTCAAGGAGAAAGTAGACAAAAATCTCTTTGATCTTGTCCGCAGCAACTTCTTACTCAACACATCTCTGGAAGCAAGGGAAAGAAAAGGAAAAATGAACTACTGGGACCTCATCAAAATAAAAAGCTTCTGCACAGTGAAGGAAACAATCAGCAAAACTAAAAGGCAACCGACAGAATGGTAGAAGATATTTGCAAATGACATACCACACAAAGGGTTAGTATCCAAAATCTACAAAGAACTTATCAAACTCAACACCCAAAAAACAAATAATCCAGTGAAGAAATGGGCAAAAGACATGAATAGACACTTCTCCAAAGAAGACATCCAGATGGTCAACCGACACATGAAAAAATGCTCCACATCACTCATCATTAGGGAGATACAAATCAAAACCACAATGAGATACCACCTTACACCTGTAAGAATGGCTAACATTAACAACTCAGGCAACAACAGACCTTGGTGAGGATGCAGAGAGAGGATCTCTTTTTCATTGTTGGTGGCAATGCAAGCTGGTGCAGCCACTCTGGAAAACAGTATGGAGGTTCCTCAAAAAACTAAAAATAGAACTATCCTATGACCCAGAAATTGCACTACTAGGCATTTATCCATGGGATACAGGTGTGCTGTTTCAAAGGGACACATTCACCCCCATGTTTATATCAGTATTATCAACAATAGCCAAAGTATGGAAAGAGCCCAAATGTCCATTGATGTCCATTGATGGATGAATGGATAAAGAAGGTGTGGGGTGTGTGTGTGTGTGTGTGTATAATGGAGTATTACTCAGCAATCAAAAAGAATGAAATCTTGCCATTTGCAACTATGTGGATGGAACTGGATGGTATTATGCTAAGTGAAATTAGTCACTCAGACAAAGACAAAAATCATATGACTTCACTCATATGAGGACTTTAAGAGACAAAACAGATGAACATAAGGGAAGGGAAATAAAAATAATATAAAAACAGGGATGGGGACAAAACAGAAGAGACTCATAAATAGGGAGAACAAACTGAGGGTTACTGGAGGGGTTGTGGGAGGGGGGTGGGCTAAATGGGTAAGGGGCATTAAGGAACCTACTCCTGAAATCATTGTTTCACTATATGCTAACTAATTTGGATGTAAATTTAAAAAAAATAAAAAAATAAATTAAAATACTAGAGGAAAACATACAGAAGCTGCCTGACTTTGGTCTTGGCAATGATTTTATGGATATGATACCAAAAGCACAAGCAACAAAAGCAAAGATCAACAAATGCTATTACATCAAACTAAAAAGCTTCTGAGCAGCAAAAGAAACACGAAAAAAAAAAGGCAACCTAAAGAATAGAAGAAAATATTTGCAAACCATATATCCAATTAGGGGTTAATATCCAAAATATATAAAGAACTCCTATAATTCATATAAAAATAATCATTTTAAAAAATGAGAAGAGGAACTGAATAGTCATTTTTCCCAAAGAAGACAGATACAAATGACCAACAGATACATTGAAAGATGCTTAACATCACTAATCATTGGTAAAATGCAGATCAAAACTACAATGAGATATAACCTCATAGCTGTTAGAATGGCTACCTTTAAGAATATGAGAGCTAATGGGGCGCCTGGGTGGCACAGTCGGTTAAGCGTCCAACTTCAGCCAGGTCACGATCTCGCGGTCCGTGAGTTCAAGCCCCGCGTCGGGCTCTGGGCTGATGGCTCAGAGCCTGGAGCCTGTTTCCGATTCTGTGTCTCCCTCTCTCTCTGCCCCTCCCCTGTTCATGCTCTGTCTCTCTCTGTCCCAAAAATAAATAAACGTTGAAAAAAATTTTTTTAAAAAAATATGAGAGCTAATATTGGTGGGAATGTAGACAAAAGGGAACCCTTATGCACTGTTGGTAGGGATGTAGATTTGTTCAGCCACCATGGAAAACAGTATGGAGGTTCCACATCAAATTAAAAATTCAACTACAGTAGGATCCAGTAATCCCACTTCTGGGTGTATACCCAAAGGAAATGAAAACAGGATATCAAAAAGATAACTGCATTCTCATGTTTCTTGCAGCATTATTCACAATAGCCAAGATGTACATAAACAACCTGAGTGCCTATCAACAAATAAATGGATAAAAATATGGGGTGTATGTGTATATATTTACATATATTATGAAATTTTATTCAGCCATTAGAAAAAAAAAGGAAATCTTGCCATTTGTGACAACACGAATATAACTTGAAGGCATTATGCTAAGTGATATAAGTCCTACAGAGAAAGACAAATATTAGTGATACCACTTACATGGAGTTTAAAAAAGCTGAATTCATTGAAACAAAGAGTAGAATGGTAGTTACCAGAGGCTAGGAGGCGGGGGAACTGGGAAGATGCTTAAGGTTACAAACGTGCAACTGGTAGATAAATAAGTTTTGCAGATTTAATACACAGCAAAGTGATAATAGTCAATGATATTGTATTATAAATTTCAAGCTTATTCACAGATGCTAATTCTTCTCACCACAAAAAATGTAATAATAATTATATGAAATGATAGAGGTGTTAGCTAACACCATGGTGGTTATCATATTGAAATATATGAATATATCAAATCAACATGTTATACGCCCTAAACTTAGAAAAATGTTGGGGCGCCTGGGTGGCTCAGTTGGTTGAGCGTCCGACTTCGGCTCAGGTCATGATCTCATGGTCCGTGAGTTCGAGCCCAGAGTCGGGCTCTGTGCTGACAGCTCAGAGCCTGGAGCCTGTTTCAGATTCTGTGTCTCCCTCTCTCTGACCCTCCTCCATTCATGCTCTGTCTCTCTCTGTCTCAAAATAAATAAACGTTAAAAAAAAATGTTGTATGTCAATTATATTCTTAATGAAAGAAAGCAAAAAGTTTTAATTAAAAAAATAAAGTATCATATACACAAATGTACTAACCAACAGATAAAGTGTTTCCTATACGTTTTAGAATATGAACAAATTATATTTCACTCTAAATAATCAAAGAGCAGACATGCCATTCTCTGAGGAAATGGTGTTATAAACGGTATTATGCAAACTGCCCCAGAACGTGTTGTTGTCCAATAATGATGCTGTGTGTTCGCTGACACCTTTGCCCACGCAAGCATAGGAAAACCACCAATTGGTTAGACAAAGGGGGCAAGATGGAGGCATCAGTTTCCTCCCAGATAAAAAACAAACAGCACCATAAAGAGGAAACCGTGTTTAACTTTAATGAAATTTTACAATTAAATATCTCTGACTCCTCTCCCTCCCTATCCAGAGTTTATTTAATTCATCTTTGAACTTGGTAAAGACTCACTGCCCACTGTGGGTTAGATGAACATCTTTCAAGTGTGCTCTGAGGACCCTGAGGTCCCTCAAATCTTTTGGAGGATCTATACGGTCTTCTAGTCCTCAACTACTTATCTGTGTGAAGCTATAATTTCTTCATATACTTCAGCCAAAACAACAGTAATCACAATAGATTGAATGCAGAAGCAGTTATTATGAGAATCCAGCTGTCTTCTATTAAGCAGGTCACAAAAGAAATTGGCAAAAATGTAAAGCAATGCTACTCTTCTTACCTATTTTTTTTTGGACAATAGTTATTTTTTAATAAAACTAAGTTAAGGCAAAACTTTTTTTTTTAAGTGATAAAACCAAGTATGCAAGGCCAGAATCAGCTACACATTTATAAAGTTAAGGGACAACTTTTTTTTTTTAAGTGATAAAACCAAGTATGCAAGGCCAGAATCAGCTACACATTTATAAAGAATTTTATGGCACTATCTTCTCTTCAGCAGATACCTCTGGGTAAGAGTATCTTTTAATCTGGAAATATTAAAGCCCCAAATAGGTTAATAAATACAATGAGTACAAAAAGGTGGCTTAAAGTCTATTCTAGAGAAAAGCTTTCCTGGAATTTCATCAATACTAGCAAAACATGGACTTATTCTGAACCAATTCTGAACCAATTTGAGAAAGTAATTCCTGACATGATACCATAATTCTTGTGCTTACAAAGAAAGTCTTCAGAGATAATGGAAGAGCTTTGAGGCAGGCAGAAATCTTGGGTTGCTGGATTATTTTATCTATGAGGGCCAAGAGTACCTGTGAACCCGTGAGAATAACAATTTTATAGAGTTCTGATGTTGTCATTGAAATCAGTAGGACTGGAAGATATCTCAGAATAAAGCATTTTTCCTGACCCATATGTTTGAGACAGACATACTTGGGGCACCAAAGAATAGTCGGTGGCCAATACATTTATGCCTCCCTGTACAAATGCTGTCTACAGTGAATTCACTGGCTCAGACACTTAAAAGAATCAGGAAGTTCAATTATACAGAGTACCTAAAAATAAATTCCACCTATCCCTGAGTTTGAATTTTATGTAACTTGACTTTTTTGTCTGATAATCCTCCTCTGCATGAAAGAACCTATGTACCTGTCTAAAATTTGTTTCAATTTTTTTTCACTTCTTGGTTGACAAGTGGTATTCAATCATTTCACAGATTTTCACTTGCCTTCCTTGATAGAATGCTGATATCAATATTCATGCTTACAGTGAACTTCTCTGACTTTTTGGTAATAATAACTAATAGGAAGATGAAATAGTTTCCAACCTGCCGTATCCATTTTTCCATTTGTTGATGGTCTTGAGGTGACCACAGTCCCTCTCTATCTACCAAACAAGAGAAAGCCTTCATCTTCAGGCTGATGACTGTCTTCCTGATGCCAAGAGGTTCTATTCTCTGTATCTGAAACAATTTCTCACAAGCTACTTATCTTCTAGTTCTCAACTCAGACATCATTTTCTCCAGGGACCACTTTTTGATTCTCTCTAGAATATGTAACATGTTCCTTTTCTTTCTTCCATATGATGTACCTATTATAGCATTTATCACATTTTACTATTACTGATAATTTGATATACTTCTCTTCTAACCTTTAAGATCCTGAAGGCAGGTGTGTATGTGTGTGTGTGTTTGTGTGTGTGTGTGTGTGTGTGTGTGTGTGCATGTTCGCAAGTATGGACGGAAGATAGATAGAAAGGTAGATAGATAGATACCAACCCCTGAGTGTCTATTGCCTGTGTCTTTAGTAAATACTCACTAAATACTTACTCAACAAATGGATTAATGGTTGGATGGATGGATGGATGGATGGATGGTTACTCATTGACCCAAGCTACTTTAACCCACTAGACAATATGGGCAAAGATAGAAAGTAGTATCTTGGTTTGTGACCCAAACTTTACAATGTATATTAATGACCTGGACAGTGGAAACTTCTAAATATTTGGCCTTTCTTGTCTTGTGTGTTAATCTGGGACTCAACTTTCTGAGTTGAGTCTATCAGATCATGTTAGTGGAAATCTCAGTTATGATTACGCTTGAATTTTCCCTATTAGCCTGGTCCTATTGCCCCATATATCTTAACGGGATTATACATCCATTTTTCTTAAAATATCACACTTATTTTCAAAACATATGTTCTGTGTTTTTCTGCTTTGCTAAATCAAAATATCTGTGGCTTTCACTTTTTCCTGTAGTGTTTGTTCAACATATATTTATCAATAATCTATAATGTACTAAGCAAAATGTTAATATTTGGCACTGACCCTAATAAGACTTACATAATGTCCAAAATAAAGCAAACATAGACAATATGATGCTTATTAGTTGTTTTTAGGGAGTTCTTATTTCTAAAGTTGTGTATAATGCCATTCTGAAACTGCTTGATTTAACATGTACCAAGCTAAACAGAAAAGGCAAATCCTCTATGTCCGTGTAGCTAAGAAATGAGTAAATGATTTTAATGCAATACATAGAAATCTGGATTCTATATCATAAAATAATAACCTAAATGAAACCAGAGACTTGATTGATATTATTTAAACCATCCCAGGGATTGTATGCTATTTTGTATGCTGCTTTTTGTAACCTCTGGGATATTTTTAACTTTTCTATACAGATTTGGATGAGGCATTTTTCTCTCCGTGTATAAGCTTTGACTCAATTGAACCATCTGTCTCTCTTCATCCCCTTTCCTCTGTCACTCACACATTCCCCAAAAGTTTTCTGGGAGAAAGTATTACACATTGAAATCATAAGTTTATTAATCCACAAATATCGTATGCCAGGCACTGTGCTAAACACTGGGAATATAGCAATAAATAAACAAACACAATCCATGTTTTTAATGGAACTGATAGAAAAATGCTAAGTAGTGATCCTTATGTTTGATGCATTCAGTTTGCCTGGGAAACAATCTGTAAGAAAATAATTAGAATATACATAGTAGTTGGGATTTGAAAAAAACTGCAATGATAGGGTGAAATCAAGTTTAGCTACCTTCACCTGGGAGCATAAGAAATGAGAAATGGCTAGGGATGAGTCTCCAAAACAAAAAGCTTAGAAATCAGGGCTAGAAAAGATATTGGCTGGTTAACTGTGTAGAAGTAGTAAACCCTCTGTTAGTACAAATAAGAATCCTTCAGGACTCTCCCAACTTCTGTTCCCAATGTCTTCTTTCATACTTCACAAATCACACAAATTATTTCAAATTACAGTGATTGATATTTTACGAAAAGAAAATCTGGTATTTGGGGCACCTGGGTGACTCAGTCGGTTAAGCCCCTGACTTCATCTCAGGTCATGATCTCATGATCTCATGGTTCGTGGGTTTGAGCCCCTGTTCAGCTCTGTGCTGACAGTGCGGAGCCTGGAGCCTGCTTTGGATTCTGTGTCTCCCTCTCCCTCTGCTCCTCCTTGGCTCATGCTCTGTCAATCTCCCTTTCAAAAATAAAACAAACATGAAAAACATTTTTTAAAAAAAGGAAAATCTTGTATTTAATCAGAATTTGCCATGGAAACCACGATGAGCTTTAGGCTGATATTGACCAATTTCAATAATTCCCATTTTACATATATAAAAATGGAGTAGTAAAGAAGTTACGTTGCATGTGCAGGGTCAAATAATTAGTATTGAATCCAGGACTTGAATATAAGAAATTTATTTTTCAAGCTTGTGCCAGCATGATTTGCCTTGATTAGATTAATCATTCTTACCGTTGGTGTTTTAAATCCTGGTCTTTCATCTCCAATTAGAATATACACCACAAGTAATTTATAACTTAGTAAATACTGAAGTTTTACAATCTTTTTTTTTTGAGACAAAGAGAACATGAATGTGGGTGAGGGACAGAGGGGGAGAGGAGAAAAGAGAATCTTAGGCAGACTCCACACCCAGCATAGAGATCTCTCTATACATAATTTCATTCTAATATAATTATTATTACATAGAGATATATAATTTTAATTCCAGTGAAGTTAATGCACAGTGTCATATTAGTTTCAGACATACAGTTTATTGATTCCACAACTCTATACATTACTCAGTGCTCATCACGATAAATGTACTCTTAGTCCCCTTCACCTGTTTCACCCATCACCCACATACCTCTGCTAGTTTCAGCAGGTGATTGTATATCTAGCTCAGAGGTCGGGGAGGGAAATGGTGCTGGCAGCTCCTTTGTTCTTGTTCTTGGAGAAGTCTCCCAAAGATGTCTGCTCCTCCTGCACATGCTCTGAGATGAGTAAATTAAATTTCCTTCCTGTATACACCTAGCATTTTTCAAACTGCTGTTTCTGTGCTGTATCTCACTGGGGCTCTTTGTTGTGCTGTCTCTTTAAGGGCAAGGACTCATTTTCCTCACCCTCCTGGCTCTCCCAGAGCTGAGCCCACTGATTTTTTAAAGCTCCACGTGCTAAAGCCCAGTAATTGTAAGAACTCACAAAATTAGGCACCTCTGATTTTCAAAGCCAAATATTATGGGTATTTTCCTCCTCTTGAGGGTCCCCTGTGCCTGGAGTACCTGGTTTGGGGTCTATTCCTCTCCCTTCTTCATGCCTGTGGCATCCCTCCCTCCCAGCGACAGTCTTATGGGTCAGTTTGCCTCCCAACCATGTCTCTACCCTTCCTAACCTCTTTAATGTGGACTCTTCTCTGCATTCAGCTGTGGAGAGTCTGTTCTTCCAGTCTTTGGGTCATTTTTGGGGTTATTTACACTGATATGGCTGTTATCTATGTGTATTCATGGGACAAGATGAGCCTAGGATCCTCCTACTTTGCCATCTTCCCTGCAAAAATAGGATTAAGTGGTAATTGTACAAAGCTACTGGGAGCCCATAGAAATTACTGGATTGAAAAGTAAAATTTTGTAGGAATGTGCTTTGGAGAACACTGTAGACATTTTTTTTTTTTTTTTACTGAGGTTGAGCTTGTGAACTACATGAGAAGGCAAATATTGTTTAATGATTATACATTCTGTAGACAGATCATGATGATGATAGGTAGGTAAGTAAGTAGGTAGGTAAAAAATAAGCCATGTCTCTTTTAATATACATCTTTTTTTTTCTAAAATTTACTATGCTGGGCTACTGACAAGGTGCCTTGAAAACAATCAAATACATGAAAATGGAAAATAGAATTGTTTCAGATAAAGACCAGTGATGTATACATGTATACACCTTGGTGTAAAAACATGCATTGTATAAGTTTTGGCACTGGATGGGCCTTAAGAAGTCAAAGCCAAGGCATTATCTTTACCTATCTGGGAGCTAATGTCCTCAGAGGGCCACATGCTTTGCTACAGATCACACTGTTAGTATCCTCTGCTGCTTTACCTGTTATTCTAACACTAATACTTGTCTAAGACTAATACTAAAATATGTAACATATTTTGAGTATATGTTAGATGCCAAGCACAGTGGAAAGCACTTTACCTATGTTATCTCAATTTTTCCTATCACTCTGTTATGTATTTGTTTTACAGAGGAGGAAGTAGAGGTAGAGAGAGGTTACATCATCAGTCCATGCTGAGACTGGTACTCAGATGAAGGAAAGTCTCAGAAGGTTATGTTGATACCATTTATATCATCATGTTGTTACTGTTCTGTCAGAGGAAAAAGGGGATACAAGAAAAACAAGCCATTTAAAGGCATAGATGCAGCTACATACCATTTTACAATGTAAGTGTCCTGGGATTGTTTATACTCCTCACTTGACTTCATATGTGAGTAATAAGTTGTCATTCAGTGCATGTAAAACTCCCAAACACATAATATACCTAATGACCTTGCCCAGTGCCAGATGTTTTCTGGGTCCTCAAAAATGTCAACTCTCTTTTGACCAGTCTACAAATTTAAATACCATTCTATTTCAAATTGTACTCAGTTCAAATCTTTATTGAATGCTTTCTTGAACCAAAACTTGTTTTTTTGCAGTAGGAACAAATGAGAGACCGTAGACAAAAATTAATAAGCTTGCTTACTGTTTCAGCATTTCTGTCAATATATGAGGAGACCTAAAACACTATAAAAACTTCCTGAAAATCTAAGCAAAATATGTCAGGGGCACCTGGGTGGCTCAGTCAGTTAAGTATCCACCTTTGGCTTAGGTCATGATCTCATGGTTCATGAGTTCAAGCCCCACATCGGGCTCTGTGCTTACAGCTCAGAGCCTGGAGCCTTCTGTAGATTATGTGTCTCCCTTTCTCTCTGTTCCTCCCCTGCTCACACTCTCTCTCTCTCTCAAAAATAAAGATTTTTTTAAAAATTTAAGCAAAATATGTTAAAAATCCATAAACAATGGATATAAAGGTTCAGTTATACCAAATGAATAAATTCTAGAGATCTCTTGTACAACGCAGTGTTTATAGTTAATATTAGTGTATTGTGTACTTAAAACTTTTTTAAAAGGAAAATCTCATGTTGTATTCTTATAAAACAAAAACAAAATACCCAAGGAGGCACAAGAAAACTTTTAGTGAGGCATATGGTATGTCTGTTACCTTGATTGTTGAGATGGTTGCACATGGATTTGCCTGTGTCCAAACTCATCAAATCGTATACATTGAATGTGTACAGTTTTTTTTGTATATCAATTATACTTCAAAGTTGCTTTTAAAAGAGAAATTTTTCATCTCATATCTGAGTTGTCAACCTTACTGGCATACGCTGTTCTTTCTTTCTTTTTTTTTTAAGTTTGTTTATTTTGAGAGAGAGAGAGAGAGAGACAAAGAGAGGGTGATGAGTGGGGGAGTGGCAGAGAGAGACACAGGACTCCACCTCACAAACTGTGAAATGATGACTTAAGCCAAAATCAAGAGTCAGTTGCTTAACCAATCGAGCCACCCAGGCACCTCTGGAATAATACTGTTCTTAATAGTACCTTGTTTTCCTTTAAATGACTGTAAAATAGGTAGCAATGTATCTTTTATTCCTCATTTTTACTAACTTGTATTTTATATTTTATGTTGACCAAGTTAGCTACAGGATAGCAATTTCATTCACCTTCTTACAGGAACAACTTGGCTTTTTAATTTTATCTTGTGTTTGTCTCTCATAACATTGATTTCTGCTCTAAAATGTATTTCCCTTCATTGATTCATTTTACGTTTAAATTGTTTTTCTTTGTTCCCTCATCTCAAGGTGGAAGTTTAGAGCATTGACTGTAGCTCTTTTCCATTTCCTGATATAATCATCACAACTATTATTTTCCTCTAAGAAGGACTACAAATTAATCTCCCAAATTTTGATATATTGTGAATCATCACTCAGTTAAAAACACTTTGTAATTTTCTTTTTTATTTCTTCTTTCATTCATGGACCATGTAGGAATTTGTTGCTTTGCTCTAGTTTTGGAGATGTGCTAGAGATCTTTTTGTTCTTGTGTTTTAATCTCACCATAGTCAAAGAATGTTCAGTACTGTAGTTCAATTTTTGGAAACTTTTAAGACTTGTTACATGGCTCTTTATTGCTCTTTATAGGTGAATATTTCATGTGCATGTATAAAGAGGGTTTATTTTCCAGGAGTTAGGTGCAGTAATCTATGAATGCCAATTAGTTCATGTCAGTTAATAGGATTGTTCAAAACTTCCATATTCTCATGGGATGCCTCAGTGGCTCAGTCAGTTAAGCATCAGACTTCGGCTTAGGTCACGATCTGAGTTTGAGCCCTGCTTCAGGCTCTTTACTGACAGCTCAGAGCCTGGAGGCTGCTTTGGATTCTGTCTCCCTTTCTCTCTGCCCCTACCCCGCTCATGCTCTGTCTCTCTCAAAAATAAATAAAAACATTAAAAGAATTAAAAAAAAACTTCAATATTCTCACTAAGTTATTATCCTATCTATTACAAAGGAAAAGATATTACAGCTCTACAACATAAGTTTGTCTATTCTCTTGTTGGTTTTATCCACTTTTACTTTTTGTAAAAAAATGCATACACACTTCAATTGATTATTCCTTCTTGATCAATTGACACTTCTTTCTGGAATGTTCCATTTTGTCTCTGGTAATACTCTTTGTCTTGAAGTATATCCAATTTCTTTTTCGTGTGTGTGTGTGTGTGTGTGTGTGTGTGTGTGTGTTTTGAGAGAGAGAGAGAGAGATGGAGTGTAAGCAGGGGAGGGGCAGAGAGAGAGAGACACACACAGAATCTGAAGCAGGCTCCAGGCTCTGAGCTGACAGCAGAGAACCTGATATGGGTCTTGAACCCAAGAACCGCAAGATCATGATGTGAGCTGAAGTCGGATGCTTAACCAACTGAGCCACCCAGGTGCCCCAAGTATATGCAATTTCTTAAGCTTAGTACTTTCACAGTTTATGTTTTTTCTTTTACATACTTTCAACTTCTGTCCTATTTTATGTGCATCTGATTTTTATGCAGTGTAAGAATATTTGCCTTTATAGCTGGTCTTTTCCTTCCAGTCTTACAATCCCTGCCTTTCAAATAAAATATTTAGTCTGTTTGACATTTGACATAATTAGTGATATGATTGTATTCAAGTTTACCATTTTGCTATTAGTTTTCTATTGTCCTATTTATGTTCTGTGTATCTTCCCTGTCAATTTTTGGCTACTTTTGTGTGCTTTTGGAATACCACGTTATCTCATGTATTGACATTTTAATTCTACAGTTCCCATTAAGTTTTAGTGTTGGCTCTAGAGTTTATATTATATGTATGTATATATATATGTATATATATATATATATATATATTTCTTTTCTCAGCCTACATTTAAATTATATGCAAACAACATTATAATACTATAGCAGCGTCCCTGTGCTTCATGCTCTTATCTTTATATATTTAAATTCCATATTTTATCAGCTCCATAATACACTCTTATTCCTTTTACCTTTACATTCAACATTTAGTTGTCTTTGCATGGTCTTATAAGTTGAGCGCTGGGAGTTTTTAAGTCTCTATCTCTCTCTGTCTCTCTCTCTCTCTCTCTCTCTTTAACAGTACAACTCTGAATTTCTTACACTGCCATAGACTGATAATGTTAGTCTTATAAATCATTGAATTTGAATGAGGTTTGATTACAGTTTTGGTTGGACGAATTTTATCCCCAAATTAAGTGCTTTGAATTTGTTTCAGACTTCTTCTAGAAGGACCTTAGGACCAAAGACTGTAAGATTTCTAGACCTCAAGACTGTGAGACTTCAAGGTTGGTAGACTTCAAAACTGTAAAACTGATAGATTTTTAGGGAGACTTTTTGATTTTGAGACCATGAGTTTGCAAAGCTTGGAGATTGTAAGACCATAAGACTATGATTCCTGGAAACTTTAATATTGCAATACTGTGGAGTCTGGGACTGCAGAACCATGAGATTCTGAGATGATGTGAGTGTAAATCCACATGACAGTGAGATTTTGAGATTATGAGAATTTGAAACTTTACTTCTACTTTTAAGAGATATACTTCTAATTTTCAGCCTTGCCTCCACATCTGTTTACACCTGAAAAGTTTCTTTATAAGAAAATTACTTGACAGATTATTTTTGCATTTGATTCAAATTCTACAACCCAATACACATACATGTTCATCAACCATTCATTTGGTTATAAATTCATATTTCCCCTGCCCTTCTCCAAAATTAGCAACTGGCCAAGCTTGAAAATCTCTTTTGTATTACTCACCTAGTATCACCAGGGACTCAACAACAAGCTCCAAAGAACTCAGTTTTCCAGCCATGTTTTATAGGTGCTGCTTACCACCAGAACGTAAGACCAGATGTCAGAAGCCCAAAGCTCCAAATAAGCCCTTCTGACCCAGTTTTTGACCCATTTGCTAACCCTCCAGATGAGCTCAAGATCATTACCATCTAATTGTAATAACAACAACATCAACAACAAAAAACCCACACACCTACCAGCCCATGACAGAACCAACTGTGCTCCTTTAAGGGAAGAAAAGAAATGGCACTCTAATTTGAAGAAAACTCCTTTCCATTTCATGAAAAATCCTGACATCAGCTTGCTTACTAGCCCCTTAATTGCCCTAACTCCATAAAACACTGCCCATGAGACCTAATGGAGAGAAGGTGCCTTTAGAGCATGACATCCCCTTCTCCATTGTCTAGCCATTGAATAAATTACCCGCTTACCATCAAATACTGTTTTGTTATTTGTCTATTTGGTGAATGGTATTGAGTAAGGAAAGAATCTACCACATAGGTAACACTAAGAAGGGTTTGTCAGTCTAGAGTTTAGATGCTTTTTGCCCTCAGATCTCAATGGCTTTAAAAAAACGTGATTTTCCCCCCTGTTATTTCTTGACAGTTTGGTGGGAGTAAAGGTCTTTAATATTCTTATATTTGCTAATCATAAGTTGAACTTTCATTGAATTCTTAATTTCAGTTATTACTCTTTTCAGTTTCCATCTGATTTGGTTTTATAGTTGCCAGTTCTTTGCCAAAATTCTCCCCATCTTGTCATTTAACTTTGTGAGCATGTTATTAATCACAATTATTTTTAAATGATTGTTTGACAACTCCAATATCTGGATCCCCTCTGACTCTATTGTTTTGTCTGCTTTTCACTTGCTCTTGGTCAGTCACGTTCTTTTACATGCTTGTATGACAGTTATCAAGCTATTATCTCTCAGCCTGAAACCCACCATTCTGTACTATGCTCCAAGGGTGGGAATCTGCAAAAAAAAAAAAAATCTGAAATGCCTTCTAACTTCCTATTTATATCTGCCCATAAAGGCACTAGAGGGAGATTGGAAGGTTGGAGGGAGAAGAAGGGAATTTGTCTTGCAAATTTGCTTCCTATCTGTTCTCTTTTTCTATCACTATCATTTTCCTCGTGATTCTTCACTAGAGAGCAGATGTTGGTTTAGGTAGCAGCAATTGAATCCAGTTTCCAGTTCTTCAGTCAAAGAACCAGCCTTAATACAATTGCTTGGAGAGTCCAGTATCAGCCAGGCAGGATTATGGCCTGAAAAGCCTGGGTTTCAGTCCCCCAAGAATCCTCTTCCAAGATTAGAGACATGACTGGCCAATATTAATCCCTTCTTAATATCTTAATTTTTATTTGAGAGACCTCTCTTCCAAACTTCCTTGAAATATTTCCAGCTTCTTTCTCTTGTTCTTCCAGTTGTAAATAAGGTAGCTGCTTCTGCACATTTTAACTTATGACATTGAGAGTCCTATCTTTTACCTTTCAGTTCTTCAATTTCAACTGAAAATTTTTTTATATGAAATCATTTCTACTGAAATTCATTGTATGGTCTCTGCTTCTTGAATGGACCCTCAATGAAACTGTTGTTTTCTTAATGGATGCTAGATATTTTGCATTATACCATTTACAAACAAAAGTCCAAGGAGGCCTTTTGCTAGGGAGGTATTTTAATTGGGATTTGAGATAATTCAAAGCTAACTTGCAGTAGGAGCCAGTTTCTATCTAATTCACACTTAGGTTTACAATATAGCTTTTCAAGTCCCCCAGTAAAGTTTCATTTGTGAACAAGAGCCCCTCCGTTTGGATGGCTTCTCAATTCCAGTTTTAGATCCAGACCTATGAGACTGCCCGTCATATTAGCTTCTATTTTATGCTCAGATTTTTAACCTCTCACTTGGTGTTTTCAAACCAGCAAATGCTCAAAGGGAAAAACTATACCAAATGTTGGGTTGACCATTTTGGGCTTTTCTGCTTTCTGGAACATTGGCCCTCAAAATTCTCACTGTCTTGGTAGTTCCCTGACTTCAAAAAGCTAAAATGATTTTTTTGTTCCAATAATTCTGTTTTTCTCAGTGAGAAGATCAAACTAAAACTAGCTTACATTGCTCTTCTTTTTGCAATGCCAAAGAGAAAACGTACAAGTCCTTGTAGTTTCCTTCAATTGCCCTCCACCCCTCTGTAATGACTTTTTCCTAATAATCCAATAAGGTAAAATTTTAGGGATTCCTTCCCAAGACCCGTCATGATTCCCTGATCTTCCATTTTAAGTTATATTCTCCCTAGAAGAAAACAAACAAAAGTTCCATCTCAATACCAAGTATTTGAGCTGGATGGCTAGAATGTAGGTTAAGAATTCATGTTGTTTGCATTCTTGGATCAAAGAAGATGTCAGGAAGTGATATGAGAGGCCTGTCTCCTTTATTTTTTTTAATTTACTATAATATATTATCTATTTTCAGGGACTTCTAATCTCAATCAAAATTTAGGATTATAAATTCAAAAATGATTTTGAGATTAAGAAGTCTGGGTACATACAACTGTGATAATCGGAAAATAGTTTTAAAAGAGTAAGAGAGAGGCAGAAATTAGAATTCTGGTTGCTAGGGCTTGGGGTGATAGGAAATGGGGAGTTCAATGGGCATAAAATTTTAGACATGCAGTTGACAAAGTTCTAGAGAGATGCTGTACAACACTGTGCTTACAGTTAGCAATACCATACTCTACACTTAAAAATTGTTGAAGAGGGGAGATCCCATGTTACATGTTTTCTTACCACAATCATAAAAAATTTAAGAAATGCTGCATAAAGATGCATATATGTATATTAAAAATAATATAAAAGCAAACTGAAGACAGAGGCGCCTGGGTAGCTTAGTTGGTTAAGTGTCCGACTCTTGGTTTTGGTTCAGTTCATGATCTCACAGTTCATGAGTTTGAGCCCCACATCTTGGGATTCTCTCTCTCTCTGCCTCTCCCCCCACCCCAATAAATAAATAAACATTTTTTTTGAACCCTGAAGAGAAATATAAAGTAGACATTTTCCAGAGGGGGTTATTTTTTGGTGTTATTATAAAAATGCTTTTCCCACAGTCATTTGAGACATTTTCTTCTCAAATGTTTAGTCATAAACTAACGTTTAATCTAAAAAGAGAGAGAAAGGGAATGAGTCTCTCTTCATGCTGTCAATCTATTTAGTCTATTCAATTTGCAACAGCTTCATTAATAATTATAATATTCTCTCTGTATCCATCCACACACCCTACAGCCATCTCCGCCCCAGTTTCTTCTCTCTGATTGCTGAGAATATGAATGTAAGTAGATTCATTAAGTAGATTCAGTCTTCTTCATATCCCCTCAACAAAATCAAGGCAAGCCAGTTGTAAAGGTGATATTTGTTGGCAAAGTAGAGAGCCCATAATTTACTAGGGCCACTAGGGTGGCCATTCTAGAGAATATCATGGTAGTACTGAGTCAAATTAAGTGCGCATAACCCTACGACACAGAGATCCAAGTCTTACGCAGGTTCATAAGGAAACATGGATCAGAATATTTAGAGATGCAGGCAACCCATTATTTAAAGACAGGACAATTATAATGTAGTAAATGCAAAGTGTGGGATATTGTGTTCCAAGTAGAAGCAAAAATCACACACAATCATGCATACACAATAAAAATGATCTTTTTTAAAGATCTTAAAATGGTGTTAAGAATAAAGATACATAGAATTCTATAGTATATTAAAATTAAAAAAATATATGTAATGAAAAATGTAAAAATTAAGTATATAAATAGAAGAATAGTTTAAAATATTTCAAAAATTATCAAAATTAAAAGCTTAAAAATACCTCCCCCCCAAATGCATGCACTCTACAACAATATATAGAAATTCACAGATAGGGGTGGCTAGGTGACTTGGTCTTTTCAGTGCCCAATTCTTGGTTTTGGTTCAGGTCATGATCCCAGAATTGGGGATCGAGTCCTGTGTCAGGCTTCACGCTCAGTGTGGAGCCTGCTTGGGATTCTCTCTCTCTCTCCTTCTGCCCCTCTTCCCTGCTCATGGTTTCCCTCTCTCTCTAAAATTAAAAAAAAATACAATAAAATAAAGAAATTCCCAGGTATATTTAGAACCCATTAAAATAGTGACCTGTGAGCAGGAGAATAATGCTAGTTACAATCGGGACACAGGGGGAGAATAAATAAATAAACAAATAGGCAATGGAGGAACCAATAAAGATGGTGTCCTGAATTAAGGACTATGAGTAACTTTCCATCTGTACTATTTTAAGGGAAAAAGAAGAAAAAAAGCCTTTAAATGAAAAAACAAAAAAATATGAAGGGAATTTTGGCCATATCTCAATTCTCATTAGGCTTCAGACTAGCTACTCTTTCTTTTCATGATTTTCTTAATGCATTTCATATTTGGTTCCAGAGTTTAGTTCTCTTAATTGAAATATGTTCCTGCTATTTTGAGTATGTTATGCGAAGATAATGTGACTTAACCTTATAGTATAGTTTAGTTTCCTTAAGTGCTTAGTTCCTCTCAATGGTTATAAGCAATAGCTTCTCTTTCAAATTGCCCTTGGATATGATTTTACAATTTTTCCAGCAGCTGTACAAGTCACTGAGCACAATGTCCAATACTATTTAATTATACTTATTCAGAAGGAAGTTGGGTGGTAATTGTCTTTGGCCTTTCATTTTCATGTCACAGCTGACACAGAGCAAATAGCAGTTGAGGCCAGACCCCCTTCTTCAGTATTTATTAAGCAATAGCCAAACCAGCCATGCTATCCCTGATTATCACTGCAGTGTCGGGACCACATCCCATAGTTGTTTTGTATAGGTTGTTCATTGTTCAAATGTGCACAGCCAAGAAGGTAATGAGGACTGAAATCCAGCCCACACCCTGCAAACCTGGCTGTGTGCACATGGGCTACACCCTCTCACAATGGAAATGCCTTGCTCTATTTCATAAGAAGGAGCCATATGGACCAGCAGTATCTCTATTAGTGTCTCACTTCACCCCATCCCTTTGTACCCCAGTTCCTTCTCATCTCTTTTTAGTCCATACCTATCCCTGAACTAAGGAGAGGAGAGAGAATCTGCAAGACTTTTCTTCCCTGTGGAGGCTGGGGACATTTTTCTTCATCAAAGCTAAGTGAGAGGGGCTCCAAACTATACAAAGGAAGAGTGCTTGGAGTATCAACAATAAGGGTATACTGGCGTGTCACTCCTTCCTGGTATTGTTCAGTTACGGAATGTGTAGGCACTGCAAAGGAGTAGAAATATGTTTTCTGGTCTTGCTGGAGGCCAAAATTTCTTCCCTAGACTTGGGAGACGTTCCCAAAGAGACAAGGAACTGCTTCTCACCTGGAGATATTTGAAGGCAGAATTGTTCAGGTTAATAGAACAAGCTGGAATCATTTGATAGTATGCTTAGGATGAAGGGGGTAGGACTCACACCCAACCTATTTCATATGGCAAAGAGTTACATTAAGGGTGATTACATTAGATCAATCAGATCTCAGTTCTGGAGCAGAGGTAGAGCAAAGCCTACCAAACTGAAGCCAACCACACAGGTGCTACCACGACGGAGGAGCAGTCATTCTCCAAAGGAAAACTTGAGTGATACTAGCAAATGGATGTGGGTGACCATGGATGACAGAGAGAATGCCAGAGTTCTGTACTTATAGGGTGTGAAACAACATCTCAGCAGTCACTTGTGCTTTCAAGTGAAGTAAAAAAACCTTGAGTAGAGCAAGGGCAAGAGCCATGTGGTTGCCCACGTGGCTTCTGAGAAAGAGGGCTAAGTGTGCGGAAATCTCAGGGTTGTAAGGAGATACAGCTATTCCTCTCAGAGTCCTCAGCATTGAATGGACCAGAGACCAGAGTGTGACTTAATTTCAGCCTCATGAAAACAACTCCTATGTTTGCAGAAAATCACCATATTGGTAGATAGCATCAGTAACAAATGGAATTAGCCTGACTCATGGTAAGTCTGTAGATACCTTCCTGCCACTGACACTCTTCCTTCTTTCCTACTCTCTCTCTCTTCTGCCTCTACATAGAGGGACTTGACACAGAGTTGGGAGGAGAGGAGAGGTATTCCATAATCAGACCGTGCAACCCCCACCCCTCTAAGGTTTTGGGATGTGAGGATCTAAGATAAAACCATGCATCCCATTCACATCCCACATCCCCTGCAGTGGGGCTGTTGCACGGAAGGGAGGAGTTGGTGTTTGAATTGTTTTTGAAGCCAGAGTCTTAAATCAGTCTGGGCTGTGTGCATTTTCTAATGACCTAAAGTGACTGTAAAGCCACAGAATCTACCTAGGGGATCAAAAAAGTGTGGTTTGACAGAATATATTTGAACACAGGAATTGAAAAAAGGATAATTAAACCATTCTATTTTTATACTTAAAGTTCACAATGTTCAATAAAACAGGAAATATCCAGTTATCAGGTAAACCTAAAAATACTTCCCCTTGAGCCTTAAGAAAAGAGACCTAGAAAAAGAAAGGTGCTGTAAATTTAAAGGCAATGTATTACATTGGAGGGCATTTCTGGCCTTTAAAATCTTTCCTATATCTTGTTTCCCTTGAGAAGGCACTTTGTAGGATTGATATGAGGGGAACATGGGCCACTTTTCAATCCTTCTGCCATTTGTTTATCCAGCAAGAATTTGTCATCACTCTTTGTGCAAGCCCTGGCTTGAGACACCATGTGTGTTGAAGTGAGGAAGAAAGATTCAGTATAGCATATAAAGGTTCCCCTATACCCTATGGAGAGATCAGAGTGCAAAGATTAAAAACTGAACCAAAAGACAACACTCAATCAGTGACAGATGACCAAGTTCCAAATGGTATGAATGGGTCATGCCACTCTTGTAGTAAAGGCTGTCAATAACATCCCAAACCTTTTAGAACAAATGCAAGTTACCCCCACTTCACCCATGGTGTAATAATCTTTCAAGATTGGACTCTTCTATCTAACCATTCGTTAGGATACTGTCTTCTCCCTCTGCTGGACTCCCTCTACAATGGTCTTATGACACTTCTTAAGAAACATGTGTTTTTTTTCTGCTTTAAAGTTTGTCCTTGATTTTCACTGTATCCCAAATACTCTTTCCTGGCCTCCCCAGATGGAAAACCTATCTCAACTTTTGTACAGAGTGATAAACATAGCCTGGTTTGTCTGGGACTATCCTGGCTTTAGCACTTAAAGTCCCATTGCCAAGCAGCCCCTTGGTCCTGGGTAAACCTGGATGTGTTGTCACCCTACTTTCAGGTTTCTGGGATTTAATGTCTCTTCTGAAGAGAGACATTCTCTCAGCACTTTGTTTATAGGATTCTTTGAATAAGTAAATATAAATTTGATTATATCATAAAGAAAAATATCTCCAAGAAAAATACACTATAATTAAAGCAAAAGGACAAATGGTGTCCTGGGGGAAAACGTGCATCTGATGTCGATGACAAAAGTTAATATTTAAAGATCTTCAAAAAAGACAAAAGAGGGGTGCCTGAGTGATTGGATTGGTTTCAGCTCAGGTCATGATCTCATGGTTTGTGAGTTCCAACCCCCCATGGGGCTCTGCACTGACAGTGAGGAACCTACTTAGGATCCTGTCTCTCTGCCCCTCCCCTGCTGGTGCTCTGTCTCTCTCAAAATAAATAAATAAACTTTAAAACACGAGAAGAAGAAAAATTCCAATTATTCCATAGGATGACAGACTACAGAAATGAATAGAATTCATAGGAAAAGTTACAAATGACTCTTAATCATAGGAAGCTAGTCTCACCCTCACATATATAAGGGAAATGTAAATTAAAACTTCAATGCAATATAATTTCTTGCCTATGGACCAGAATTCCAAGTTTTTCTTTTTTGTTTTTGTTTTGTTTTGTTTTAGCATACTCTGTGAGCTCTGAGGAAACAGGTACTCTCATACTTTGCTGCTGAGAGTGCAAAGTGATAGAATACTTATGGTCAAAAATTTGGTAACAGCTAGCAAAATAACATGTCTGTTTCATCTTAATGGTCACAGTACGGATCCCACTTTTAGGAATCTATTGCAAAGATTACATGCACAGAAATACAAATCATATTTATTGAAGAATTGGGAACAACACAAAATTAGATCCAAGGTTGGAGCTGATGAGTTAATTGTTAATAAATAGTTTTTGAAAGTGAACCTCAGGTATCAGTCCAGAAGCATTTTTGGTCAAAACAGCAGGTATCGTTGGTTTAGGCTACCAAATGCTACTGTAAAAACTAAACTAAGTCCTGCACAAGAAAGTGGGAGCCTATTTGTATGTAACCTTCCTTCTGCCAGCAGATGGAGGTAGGAAGACCCAGGTCAATTTGAAAGCTCAAGGAGTCTTTTAATTTGTCCCCCAGCCAAGCAAGTCAGTGTGATGTATGATGAAACGGAAAATACAGGCATCCATCCCAAGTCTTGTTGAACTTCTTCATATTTGCAGAATCAAATACAGTGCTCAAGCTAAATGAACCCATCTCTAGAGCAGGGGAGTTATTAGAATATTAAAACTGGAAGGGACCTTAGAGATGATGAAGTGGTTTATAACTAACTTTAGAAAACCACTGATTTTATGAAAGAGGAAGGTGAGGCCCAGAGAAGTCAAATCATTTTTATAAGATCACACAGCTGGGGGTGCAGCTAGATGGCTTTGGATAAGTTCAATAGTCAGCACTGTAATTATCAATACAATCTAGTATTAGGAGAAAGCTGTGAGACACAAAAATGGAGCAAAATAAGGAGGAAGTGGGTGTAGGTAAACCATGGAACATCAGTGAAGATGCATCACTGGCCTCATAGATTTATTTCAAACCACCTCTTGCCTAAATTCCCATTCTCCACCCCATTTCAAATCTTGAGTTTATATGAGAACTAATGTATGCTCACAGCCCTCTTAATCCCCACCTGTAGCCTGTATCTTCCATGGTTTAGATCTGTGTATATTAGCCTTCAGGTTTTCCTTTGGGGAATGCTCTCCGCACATCATTGTAAGCGTCTGTGTGGTTTGAATTTGGGTGTGATTTACTCTACACTGACTCTAGAATGGGGCTGTGATTGTTCTACTGAAATCAGCTTTAATTCAACTCTCTGCCATGGTGATAGGTAAAGAAATGGACATAAACACTGGTTGAAACCAATCAGTTCATGGAATTGCCTTAGTCATATTGCTTGGATATGGAAAGAGCATTTAAATTACATTGGCCCATCAGAAGTAAGCCTGCCCTTATGTTTGTAGTAGGGTTTCCTTCTCTCTCCATCATTTTCCCCCTCCCTCTTTCCCTGCCACTGTCTTTCTCACCTAGAAGCTGCTAAGAGTTATGCTGTGACAGTGTGAGCTTTGTTCTTAAGACAAAAAGGGTGGGGGGCACTGCAGGAAAAAGAGTGAAGAGAGAAAAAAATCAGGTGACATTTCTGAACTACTAGATCAAACCAATTGCCGTATCTACCCACCTACTTTTGAAATTATTATTTACATAAGCCAGTACATTCTGTTAATGTTCAAGTCAATTTGAGCTCAATTTTCAGTTATGTGAAACTAAAGGCTTCGAAACTGATAGTGGAGGCAATGCGATTTAGGGACGAGACTTAGAAGGAGTACGCAAACCCAGATTCTACTCCAGCAACTGACTGTATGACCTCAGGTTAGTCATTATGCCTTTCTATACTACATTTTCCTTAGCTGTACATTTGCAATGAAATATTGTCCTTAACTGATTATTACATGGTGTCGTGAGACCACATGAAGTAAGGGTTAGGAGTGAGAGAACTACAAACCCTGTGCAATTGAACTGTAGGTGATATTATTACCATCAGAAGATCTTGCAACAATCAACATGATTATTATAGTACATTGCTGCTTTTTCCTGCATTTCAAAAGACAGGAATAATTTATCAAGATTTGCACTTCTGCAAAGCACTTGATGAAAACAAGAGTGGAAGTTTCTAAAGCAAAGCGGATTTCATTAGGCTGTTTAATATGAGTATTTATAGCCAAATTGTTTCCCAATTGACTTAGCAATCCTCATTTGTGATTCATAATTCTTGGTGAATAATTGCAATTATCATCTGCTTAATGAGACAGTGATTTCCTCTCTGTCCCATCTTTATTTTCCTTTTGGTAAAACCTTGCATTCAGTGCTGTGTATGTCGTAGAAAGTTGGTACATTAAAAGCTGATTTCCTGCCAAATACCCAGAAAACCAGACCCAGGGGCAGAAGAAAAGTTCCAAATGTGAATGGATATAAACTATTCTGCAAATTAGCATCCTTTTTCAGATATATGCACAAACAAAAGTTTTATGATTGAAATGAGTATAAGTGGTTTTATATGCAGGCATGCCATAAATTGAATGTTTGAGTCCCCCCTCCCCCGCACAATTTATGTTCAAACCCTATATGATGGGATTTGGGGTGGGGTCTCTAGGAGGTAATTAGGTCATGAGGGTGCAGCCCTCATGAGTGGGATTAGTACTGTACTGAGAGGAGGCCAGAAAGCTAGGAAGCTTTCTTTCTGCCACGTGAGAATGCAACAAGAAGTCAGCAGTTCTCAACCCAGAAGTTGCATATATATATACATATATATGTATACATATATATGTATATATATATATATATACATATATATGTATACATATATATGTATATAGACAGTATGTCCATTTATTTATCTTTGATTCATTTCATCATTTTTTTGTGTGTTCACCGTACAGGTACATATTTTGTTAGATCTATACCAAAATATTTCATTTTTTTGTGTGATTATAATTGGTAATATGTTTAATTTTCAGTCTTTACATGTTCATTTTTAGAAACATAGAAATAAACACTTTTGGGGGTGCCTGAGTCACTCAGTCAGTTGAGCCTCCAACTTTGGCTCAGGTCACGATCTCATGGTTTATGGGTTCGAGCCCCATGTCAGGCTCTGTGCTGACAGCTCAGAGCCTGGAGTCTGCTTCTGATTCTGTGCTTCCCTCTCTCTGCCCTTCCTCCACTCGCACTGTGTCTCTGTCTCTCAAAAATGAATAAACATTATTTTTTTAATTAAAAAAATAGAATGAAATCTTGCCATTTGCAACTACGTGGATGGAACTAGAGACTATTATGCTAAACAAAATTAGTCAATCAAAAAAATACAAATATACGACTTCAACATGAGGACTTTAAGATACAAAACAGATGAACATAAGGGAAGGGAAGCAAAAATAATATAAAAACAGGGACGGGGACAAGACAGAAGAGACTCTCAAGTACAGACAACAAACAGAGGGTTACTGGAGGGGTTGTGGGAGGGGGGATGGGCTAAATGGGTAAGGAACATTAACGAATCTACTCCTGAAATCATTGTTGCACTATATGCTAAGTAACTTGGATGTAAACTTAAAAAGTAAAATAAAATAATAAAAAATAAACCATTTTTGTATATTGATATCACATCCTGTGACCTTATGAGCTGTAGGAGTTTTATTTTCACAGATTTCTAGGAAATCTACACCACTTCCATATTACAATAGACTGCTGTGTGGCCCACATGATCTGTGACTTGTTGGTCTGAAAGAATCCAGTTCTTGGGCAGCTCTGACCATCTTGTCCTTTGATGTCTCATGTCCAAAAGCTCATTGCCTATGGGGACCTTGTATCATGCCTCATGCTTTTCCAACAGTGTGTATATCTCTGTTGCAGATGGACCTGTTCCCAAACCATGGATGTCTATGTTGTGATTATTCTTTTTGGGCTTTCCATAAACTCCACGTGGTGTCTTTGCCCCTAATACATCAAGGTCTTGGTAATATAGCCCTTGTGGCAGGATTGTCTGTATGATAACTTGGGCCAGGTATATGGGGCCCTTTATTTATTTATTTTTAAGTCTCATTACTACTGGAAAGAACATGTTATCTAGCAAATGAATAAGAAGGATGTTTCCAAGTGTGGAATATGCTACCTTCAAAATCTGAAGAAACCTATAAAATATTTTGGTTTTTTTCTTACTAATGGGAGTTCTGAATATAACAAATTGTCTCTTACTGTGAAGGGAATATCCTCACATGTCCCAGAGCACTAGATTCCTAAGAACTGCACCGATGTCAGCCTCTAGAGCACGCATGTTTTCCACAGCCTCCAATTTGCCACTTCTTGCCTATGTAGGCTTCCTGTAGTCATATTCCTGATACAGTGTTTCAATGCACTGCTCTGCAGAATGTGCAGATGATCCAACTATCTTTGACAATGTTATGACAAAGGTTGGGAGTGTTAACATAATCCTGTTAGCATCACAAATATATAATGCCCCACATAAACTGCTTCTGATTCTTCTTCCTGATAGGAATGGGAAATAGGCATTCACTAATACTTGGATGGATTCCATAGTAACATTCTTTCCCATAGTGTGATCCGTATTGTATTTTAGGAACCAGAGCGGTGAAATAAATGAAGATTTGACAGGAAGTATCTCCCTTCATTCTTTGTTTTTTGAAGGTGACACTATATATCCTTTCACTTAGGATGCATTATTGTTTTTTTTTTTTAATTTATTTATTATCCTTGGGGAGAGGGAATTTCAAAGGTATGTATTTAATCTACCCCAATATAGTAGCTCTTATTCTAGGTCTAAGAACCAATATTAGGATTCTTACAACTTCAAGCATGTCCATTCCAAATATGCATCAAGAGACCAAGAAAATGATTACCAGGTTTGTCTGTGGACCCAGTGTGTCCATTGTGAACCAGATTTAGGTTAGATCTTCACTTGTTACCTGTATCACATGTGCTCCCTACTCTAACAGGGGATATTGAGCATCAGTGTCAATGCAGACCATGTGTCTAACAATCTGTGTGTCAAATACTGATTGCCTGCTTTTTACTGATTGTTCTTTCCCCAGCATTAAGTAGTTGCTTCCTGTACATGCTTTGATCGATATTCACCTGAAGACTTAAGAGTGAGGCCTCTGCATGTTGCCAGAGTGCTCTCTCTCTCTTCTTTTTGATACTCTTCCTTATAAATGTAACTATACAGGTCTCCCTGGAAACTCAAGCTCCATATTTAACTCCAAGACACCAGGAGTCTCCTGGGTTCTCTTTCCCTGCACCACAGCCTAGAGACACAGTCCAGGTGTAAGATGAGAGGCAATTATAGGTCTCATCTCATCTGTTGTTCATCACTTTGGGGTCTCTGTCTTGCACTGTTTTCCAGTACTTAAAAAATCTCTGTTTTATGTATGTTTTCTAGTTTTTTTTCTATTTGGCTAAGGCAATTGAGTAAATTCAGTTACACTTCATCTTGGCCAGAAACCAGAATTACATTTTTGTTGTTTTCTTTTAAATACCTTAAACCTTTCTTTAAGTAGTTATTTGATAACTGTCTACTTATTTTATAGCTCTTGTTTTATTATGAATAAGGACTCCTTTTTTTCCCATTATGCTCCTTGATTTGTTATTACTGGCATATAGGAAGACTATTAATTTTCATATGTTACCTTTATGTTTGGATAACTTACCAAATGAAAGTCTTTTATTATTCATAGAATTTTTCAAATGATCCTCTTAGATTTTCTAGGGTGATAGTTAATATCACTTGCAGAACACAAACATTGTTACTTAATTTCCAAAAATCTTATTTCCTTTTTATTTCACTGACAATATTTTTACCATTGAATTAATAGTAGTTTAAAGCAAGTAAAATATTGTATTTGATTTAAATTCCAATGATTCTAGTATTTCACCATTAAATACAAGGTTTGCTCTAGGTTAGTTAAATTAGTTTCTAGAAAAAAACTTTGTATTAAGTTAATGGAATTTATTCCTAGTTTCTAGGAATGGATGAATTTCATCAAAGTGTTTAAAAATTATTTGGATTGTCTTATGTTCCTTCTTTTTTAATCATCAATACTGTGAATTATATTAATAGATTTCCTAATGGTAAGCTATATAACCTTCCTGATAAAAATCTTCATTAATTATAATATACCATTCATGCTTATTTTTAAAATGTTTATTTACTCTGAGAGAGAGAGTGCAAGCAGTGGGGAGGGGCAGAGAGAGAGGAGAGACAGAGAATCCCAAGCAGGGTCCATGCTGTCAGCACAGAGTGCAATGTGGGACTCAGTCTCCTCAACTGAGCTGAAATCGACAGTCAGATGCTTCACCAACTGAGCCACCCAGGCACCCCCATTCATATTTTAAAGTATAGTTGGATTCAATTTTATATTAGTTACCTAGAATATTTGCATATTTATGAATTATTTTGGTTGCCAACTGTATTTCTCAAACTGAGATCCATGGGCCAAGTATTCCGTACATTTAGTCTCATATTGTGTCCTAGTTTGCTGATATTCTAAATTTATGCACATCTAAGCATAATCGTGAAAATGTGGGTCACCACCCTACAACTGAGAACTTATATGTGAGTCCAATGTCCTACTTTGCCTTTGTGCTTAAGTTGGATTTCTCACCAAGGATAGATTAAAAAAATGATAAGGTTTCAGGGGATAGCTCAGTGTAGGGCATTTGGCTCCAAAAAAATCACAAGGTACACAGACAACAAGGGGTAGGAAAAAGTGAGAGACTTGGGTCATTCTTTTTTTTTTTTTCCCAAGGCTCAAAATATATATGGTTATAAACAAGTCTGTCTCCCATCTGTGTCCTCTGGCCACCTAATTTCTCTCCCACAGAAACTGCTATGGTCATTTTCTATATAGTTCCAGATATATCATATGTAATACCAACATATAAGCACATATATATATATATATATATATATATATATATTCCAAGTTAGTTAACATATAGTGTAATAATGGTTTCAGGAATAGAGTTTAGTGATTCATCACTTACATATAACACCCATTGCTCATCCCAACAAGTGCCCTCCTTAATGTCCATCACCCATTTAGCCCATGCCCCCACCCAACACCTTGAAGAACATATTAATATGGGAAAACCAAGCTCAGAAAAATGTAATTGTGGCAGTTAATAATTTATTAAAGTTACTTTTGTGTGCACTGTGTGGATCAGAAGTCCTTGGCACTTCCTACACATTTCTGGGCTCACTCTGTATTAAATGAATTAGAATCTATAACGTCGGGGTATGGACATTAATATATATTTTTAATCTTTACAAATAATTCTAATATGCAGCCAGAAATGAGAACAGATGTAAATTTTTCCCCAATATATATTAATTTGTAAAAATAAATGAAATTATAAATAAGTAATGAAGATTTTTGTCGGCTCCTATTCTAGCAATAAAAGGTAAAATAGCCATTTAATGCCTGCTTTAATATTTCCACAATGCTGATTTATTTTCAGGTGAACTAGGCATAGCAACAGATTTGTTATATGGCACCTGATTAAAATTAAAATTCATGTTTAAAGAGTACAAGATTGCTCATTAGCAGTTTTTTGGAAAATTATGAGTTGTGATGATTTGTAACTACTAAATCAAACCCTGAAATTAGTAATTCTTTAAAAAATATATTTATGTGAACAAGCATACTCATTATCAGTTTTATTAAACTTAAAAACAGAAAAAAATAGACCTTTCTTCTTTCAAATACTCTCCCACTTACTTAATGTAACGGTTGAGATTGAGTGGCTAAGAATATATTACTTTATACTGTATCATTTTTAAGTATGCATATAATTTATGTGCATTTGTTTTGGGGTTTTAGGTAAAACAACTATAACTAATATGGAATTTTAACTTTTTGCTTATACATATATAAGGAACATAATAAATATGTAAATCAAAATGCGGTTCTGTAAGATTTTTTCCTTTTTTTAATGCATATTTTTATTTATTTATTTATTTATTTATTTATTTATTTATTTATTTATTTTTGAGAGAGAGAGTGGGAGCAGGTGAGGGGCAGAGAGAAAGGGAGACACAGAATCTCAAACAGGCTCCCAGCTCTGAGCTGTCAGCACAGAGCCAAGTGAGGGACTTGAACTCACAAACTATGAGATCACGACCTGAGCCGAAGTCAGACGCTTAACCCACTGAGCCACCCATGCACCCTAGGATTTATTTTTTTATTGAAAGTAATTCACATATTACTAAAATGTGAGAAACTTTGTGCAATATATAGTGTGTGTGTGCGCGCGCATGTGTGTGCATGCCCATGCTGTCTATTTAGTTTTGTTTTCAGGCTTATTTTGTTTTTGATTGAGATACTTTTTGTATTTTACTTGTTATTATAATTTAAATATCTAAGAATTAGGTCACCTTTGGTGATATGCTGTAGGTCTCTGGTAAAACAAACTAGGTTTAGCTCCTTTTGGGGGAAGGTACTAAATGTAGGACTATCTCTATCTCACACTTACTTATCCATTTAGATTTCTAACTCCTATTGCAAATAGATCTGCTGGATTTTCTAGCTTAGACTTATAAGATACCATTCAGTATTCACTTATAATTGTTCAAGTAGCTTATGTATCAGTAGTCATATTGTTTTTATTTTCTTAATGTTTATATTTTGCATTCCCTTTCCCTTTTTCTCAGCCATTTTTTTTTTGGAGGTTTGATCAAATTTACTGGCTTTATTTTGAAATACATAATCCACATCACTAATTTCTACTTCAATTTTTAAAATCTTGTGTGTCTTTTAACAAACATTTTTTTGTGTATGTACTTTCTCTTACTCTATATGTCTAATCAACTAATGTTATGTAGTATTTATTTTCTCTTGTTCTAAAGATCTGTATCTAAAGAAAAGAGAACAGATGGAGGGGACAAAAATAGATGGAGACGTAACATTATTACCAATCAGGAAAGCTGGTTCAGGGATGTGAAGGGAGAGCCCATAGGAACATGAAGCAATACAGAAATGAAAGTGTTGGAAAAAATAATGCATTCATTTATTAATTTTTTGGTTCAAGAGAGTCTACTTAAATATTCACTAAACCCTTTGATGGAGAGTTGTATGAAAATGCTTTTAGACCAAAGTCTGTGATAATAACAAATTTATACAGTAGGAACTGTAGATATTTATTTGCCAAAATAAATCACAACTGGAAGAGTAGAATGATAGAGTTTTGGAAGACAGAAATAGAAAGTCAGTTTGAAAAAAATAATTCACTGTAATTTTCATAATTATAAAAACATTTTGGTTATATATATATATATTTATACATATTTAAAGGAAATACCAGGGTGCAATATAATTTGAATACCAAAATATCCATCTGTGTTTTTCTTCAACCAATTAATTATTGTAAAGTGATTTACAAATCCTATGTGCCACATGAATACTAAATGATTAAACTGAAAAATGGAAGCAGGAATATTGGTATTTAAGGGATTTATAACTTAGAATACTTACATATGGCTGAAGAAGAAGAAATTTAAAGTGCCCAAATGATAATTGGTGGAAATTCTCTAAGTATTCCTTTGATCTGAAAACAATAGAAAGTTTGGGTTGTACTTCGTTTTTTTTAATCTTTTTTTGTTTGTTGGTTTTAAATATCCTGGGAACTTAGGTAGCATTTTTTGTGCCTCAAATGGTCCCACAAGAGGAACTTAAAAATACGTATACATGATTATTACTGACTAGGCAAAAACTAAGCCAGCTTATAATTATCTTCACAAATACTTGCACCTGCAAGTAATTCTACTGGAACTGCTAAACTAGCCTTGTTAATTAGCCTGTTAATCATAGAGGAAGCAGAGTTCAGACTACCAGAAGGGTCATCTCTGTTTCTAATGGTTTCCCTACAGAAAGTAACCTGCAACATTTTGTAGAAGTCCCTTAGTTTGAACACATTGATCAGACCGTGTCCCTCTACATTAGGAAAACCAGCTTCTAAAACTATACCATGCATAAAATAAGCACTTGGTGTATATTTACCAATGGATCAGGTTATTGATGCAGGAAGTAGGAGAGGTCTGTTAGTTGGGCAGCCATTGAAAGGGCAGGAGAGAACACAGCAGCAAAAGTTTTACTCTCTACGGATATGCTACGGTTGAAGTTTGCTAGAAAAGCACTAGAGATTTGACTTGAGAATTGCTTTCCATATGAGTAAGCCAAAGTTTCTGAGATTCCAATTGTTTGCTAAACCCTGTGTGCTGAGAGCTTGGGGCCCTTCATATGGATGCTCTTCCTACAGATAAGGAAATCATGACCCAGAAATAGTGAATTGCCCAAAGTCATATAGGTGCCAGACTTAGTTAATGATGTTTTTTTCTGCTGTGCCTATAAATACGCTTTAGGTTGGAGTTTCCATGTAGAGGGAGAAGAGTAATGGCTTTATCCCAGTCTAACGTGTTAATGTTTTTAACACAATAAAAGCATAGATACTCAAAACATAAAATGACTTTAAAATTGCCCACTTAATCCTTCCTCTCCTTACTTCCCTGACCAGGAAACTGACAACCAGACATGGGGGGCGGTTTCTCAAAGGATATACAATAATTTATGTATATAATGATGCTGTCATCTTTGAAAAGTGAAATATGATCCATTTATACTCTTAACTAAGTTAGGGACATATTAATACATTTTAATTAAGTTCTCATTGGTCATCTGTATTTACTAGTTTTTCTTTTTCTTTTATGTAAAGGCTTAATTATTCAGATCACTCTACCCTAAGAGACATGCAATAAAAGATAGATTGCTGACTTGTTGCAGAAATAAACAAACACATAAAAGTTGCCTATTACAAAGTGTCTGAAGCTCAATATTGCCAGTGATATAACTTTAAACAGCTTAATTTCCCCTTTTTATCAAAAGCAGTAAGCACTGTTAATGTCAGACACTTGCCTTCCTTTCTACATAACAACATGTTTTTCCTGAAACCTTTCACATATCAACAAAATTGACTCATTGTTGCAAGCCTGTCCATTTTTGCCAGCTCTCCAGGAATCACGCTCTGATTCAGATTCCTCAATATCCATATTTTTTTTCTATACAGTATCTTCCTTTATGCCATTAAATGTTATAAGCATGTTAAAGATACGGCTTTTTTTTAAATGTTCATTTATTTTTGACAGACAGAGACAGAGCATGAATGGCGGAGGGGCAGAGAGAGAGAGGGAGACACAGAATCCAAAGCAGGCTCCAGGCTCTAGGCTCTGAGCTGTCAGCATAGAGCCCCACACAGGGCTAGAAGATCCTTCTACACAGACCTTGAGATCATGCCTGAGCTGAAGTTGGATGCTCAGTGGACTGAGCCACCCAGGCGCCCCCGGGGATGATACAGCTTTTCTTAACAGTACTCCATTATTCTCTTCCAGAATTTCTCTATGATGCTAATGTCCAATCAGTAAATTCAAATGCTGCTGCATTACCAGAAAGTGGCAGTGGAAGGTTTTTGGATAATAACAAGTTGTTAGAAAGATAACAACCTAGTATTCCTTCTTCAGATGATCCTTAAATGGTTTTTTAACCAAAGTGTCAAGGAGTCTAGTCAGGCCATCAGGAATTACAACCAAGTTTATACGTGCCCAAGCAATGACGACCACCACTTTGTGAATTTCCATTACTTACAGGATTGTAAGGTTTCTTTTTTTTTTTTAATTTTTTTTTTTTAATGTTTATTTATTTTTGAGACAGAGAGAGACAGAGCATGAATGGGGAAGGGACAGAGAGAGAGGGAGACACAGAATCGGAAGCAGGCTCCAGGCTCTGAGCCATCAGCCCAGAGCCCGACGCGGGGCTTGAACTCACAGACCCGCAAGATCGTGACGTAAGCTGAAGTCGGAAGCTTAACCGACTGAGCCACCCAGGCGCCCCCAGGATTGTAAGGTTTCACACTGATTTCTGAGATGTTCATATTTAAAATATGAACAGATGACCATTTCCAAATTGATGAAACACTTCATTACCTCAGACATAAAGCCATCCACCTTCTATTCCTCAGTAAGGAGAAAAACAAACATAACAAAGACAAAACACTTTCCTCTTCACTTTTCCCACCGATAACCCTCGTTCTTACTGAGTCTGGCATGTTTCACCTGCTTTATTTTCTGAATTCAGGGATAAACTCTTTGTGTTGTACTCATGTGGCCCCACATTAGCTTTCTCATTTGAATCCAATTTTATGAACTACATCAAAGCTCTTACTCCAAATTTTCAGTCATCTCAGGGTCAGTGCCGTTCCTGCCGAAATCCCTCTAATGTTAACGGTGTAGTTTAAAATACTTTCACCTGCAGTTCACCAGAGTTGAGGTTTAAGCAATTTTAGTGAAATTGACATGATTTTTTAACTTGTATGATCACCAAGCAATATCCTGTCTTACACTGTTTCCACAAGAAAGTTTCTCCAAATCTGGATTTTACTTTGACCATAATCCAAATGGATTGCTGCTTTGCCCTTAAGACTGCAGTTCTAGACCTCTGTGACTCCTTTGGGTTAGCTGTTGACTGTGGCCTGTGGCAGGTTCCCTGAGCTGGGGTTGGGGCCTCTGAGGGATGAGAAGGCAGAAGATATTGGCTGGCTCTGTGCACACTGTGTGCACTCTCGTGTACTCTGTACATGGGCCACAGACAAACGATGAATGTCCTGTTCTAACCACATATATGCCAAAAAATATTTTTTTTCTCTGCCTTTCTGAATCACTCATTCACAAACTTTCCTGGCTTTCTGTAGATTCTGTTTTACTCTTTTCATTTACAAAACACAGGGGAAGGGAAGAGATAACACAATTCTGTGTAAATAGTAGGTATTTAGTAAATATTGTCTTCATTGAATCATTGAGTGACAGACTGATAAACTGTTATGTCATTCCTCAATCAATGGAAAGTGATTATTGAATCTCCATCAGATAAAATGTTTGTTTTGTTTTGTTTTCAGGAACTATGCCCTAAGCACAACACTCAACCTATATATTTTTAGAATAAAAAAATAAATGACCAGGGGAGGAAGAGCCTGGAACACGAAAAGGCACATGCTTTGGGGGAATACATTCCATTCATCCTTATGGATTTTTTTTCTTTTTCTCTGTCCCATTGAACTGCTTACATCTTTGGCAAATTGGTCATTTTTCCTCTCTGTGTGGCTACCATGCCATTCTGGAGGTCTTTACCACTTTCATTCCCAACTTGATTCCTCCATGAAGCTTGATCTTTTCCAAAGTGCCGCACACCTCTCTGACTACTGTTGTTCCATAACACCCCTACTTACACTCCAGAGTTACCTGGAGTAACTCTACATTCTTATACAGTATATGTATGTGGGTTCTTTTTTGAAAAAGTAGCCTCTATCCCCACTGTGGTGCTCAAACTCCTGACCCTTGAGATCAAGAGTTGCACACTATAGCCACTGAGCCAACCAAGCACCCCTCCCATGGTGACTCTTTGATTCTTTTCTCTATTCATCTCCAATTTGCTAGCAATAAGAAACTTGATGTAGAAAAGAATTACTGTTCTCCAGTAACTTAAAATATAGTTAGATAAGTATAAAATACATCATGGAAAAAAACAGAATAAGCAAATTTATTCCAGGTCATAATTCTTGAATTAGCACCACTGAACTCTATATAGTACCAAGAGATGTTCTATTAAAAAAGTTACACAATCATAAGGAAAATGTGGTTTATATATACAATGGAATATTACTTGGCAATGAGAAAGAATGAAATCCTGTCATTTGCAACAACATGGATGGAACTGGAGGGTATTATGCTAAGTGGAATGAGTCAGTCAGAGAAAGACAGATATCATATGTTTTCACTCATGTGTGGAACTCGAGAAGATGGAGGACCATGGGGGAAGAGAAGGAGAAAAAATAACTTCAAACAGAGAGGGAGGCAAACCATAAGAGACCCTTGAATGCTGAGAACAAACTGAGGGTTGATGGGGGGAGGCGGGGGATGGAGGAAATGGGTGATGGGCATTGAGGAGGGCACTTGTTGGGATGAGCACTGGGTGTTGTATGTAAGTGATTAATCACAGGAATCTACCCCCAAAACCAAGAGCACATTGTATACACTGTATGTGAGCTAACTTGACAATATTTTTTTTTTAAAAAGTTACATAATCAAATGCATTTTGGAAATACTACACTATTGTATTTCACTTTTTCAGATTCCTGGTGTACATTAGCATATTAAAAGACCTGAGCAACTCTGTCTTATAATCACTAATTTAGCTTGATGAGTGCCAGTGTTGCTGCAGACTTTCTGATGCTGGGGTCTTTTTCAATGTGTTATACCTGATAATATTCCAGAAAGTGACTACTCACCCAAGAGAGCTTTTCAGAAATGCCATGTGGAATATATCTCTTGTACTTTCTCCAGAGTTATAAAACCTAGGATGCTTATTTCCCCAAATATGCAGGCTGCCCCCCTTCTTTCAGTCCACTGCCTTCCCTATTCTTATTACAAGCTACCTTTCCAGGTTCACCTATGACTCTACCCCATGTGCATCTGCACTGCAATTCACTGTTTGTCCCTGCATATCTGCATCTTGTCCATCTTGTTGTGTGACCCAAGAGGCTGATTTCAACTGAGCCTCCAGCTGGGTTTGGCCAATGGGAGAAAGCAGAAAAATATCAGAGGGTAAGAGGCCTGGAGTCTGGCCTAATTATTTCCTGGGCATGTGCTCCCTTGGCTTCCTGTTTCTATTTTTCTTCCTCCCTTCCCCTGCCCCCTCTTTCTTTCTTTCTTTCTTTCTTTCTTTCTTTCTTTCTTTCTTTCTTTCTTTCTTTCTTTCTTTCTTTCTTTCTCTCTCTCTCTCTCTCTCTCTCTCTCTCTCTCTCTCTCTCTCTCATGTTGGTGATGGGGTCATTCTTCTACAAAAAGCCAAAACTCCTGGCAGGTGGCCTCCTCCCACAGCTACAGATTTTCCTAGGTTTTGCAACAGTCTTTTCATGTCTTAACTGCTTCCTGCTCTTGATGGCCATGGCATGTTGTATAAGCCTTTGCTGAATTTCAGTAGCCCTTGCCAGTGCCTTGCAAAAGTTCTTATTAGACTCTCTTTAATCATCCACATGTGGATGGTTAGGACCATGCCTGTATCCTCTGGAACTGTGAATGCCTTATCCCAGCCACAACACAAACTTTTGCTTCTTTCCTCCAGTTGGTCTCTGAGATGCCAATGCCATTTTATCCGTTTTCTAACTATAGACATCCTTCTAATCATGCAAGGCTCATTCTGATCTATTCTTTATTCTTTATTCTTGCACTTCTTCCTGCTTTTGAAAATCAGAACCCCTTGTCCCACTTGAGTTCTATTAGGCAGATTGTCCCACTGGCCTGCGCCCTCCCAGAGCATTAACACGGGATATTTTACTCAGCAAGTTCTCTGTATAGTTTTGTTGACTGAAGCACACATTAGTGACACATTAGATAGCTGATAGAAGGAAATGAAAGATTAGGTCTAACTCCTATGACTTAGCTTTTCCACTGCCAACTTGTGTGTGTTTACCTTTTTAGTAAAGTGTTTGAAAACAAGAGTAAAAAGCCAAACTGTCCTGTAAGCATTTTAGGAAAAGCAAATGTTCCACTCCCTTCACGACATTATCATAGCAAAATGATTGTATGTCAGCATGAGCTGGGTCTCAGAAGCTATCTGTGCCCCATTTTGTAGATAGAGCATACATTAGAGAATGCTTCCTCTATTACTCCACAGTAGCCCTGTTCAGCCCAGGTGATGATAGTATGTATATTCTGCTCTTTTCTTCTCCATCTAGGGTGTGGGTCATGACAGAGGACGAGCCAACAAGATCACTCCGTCACATGGTCACAGTGATGCTTCAAGAATGGTCATGTGACTGACTCAAAAGGGACTGTGGGAATCCTATCTAAGATGTTGCCAAAAAATACTAAGAGAAACACTGTCTTGCTCTAAGATTTGTAAACTGCAAGACCTATAGTCTTCCTTTGAGTCAGGATAGGATAGGTTATGTTACAGTGATCAGATCTTCCAAATCACTAGAATAACACATCAAACATTTTATCCTGTATTCATCTCTCACCCACAGTCTACTGTCGTTTCAAGCAGTTCTCCATGTGGAGAGTCATGGATCCAATCTGATTAAACATCCAAAGGAAGAGCTGTACCATCTGGGATACATGGCCTCTTTTGTCAACGTTGCAGGTACGCCAAGGCCGGGGATCTATGAGTGTGTGCTTCTCACTGTGTCAGCCTGGAAGTGACACGTCACCTCTTCTTGCTGCACACTGTCAAGTGTGACTGACCTGCCTAAGCATAAGAAAAATGTACAAGAGTATTACCTCCTCTGAATTTTTGTAGGCATCAAACATCCATGTGAAAACAGTATCACAGGGAAGCTAAATATCAGCTAGCAAAATCACGAGTTACAGAGGAAAATTTCTGATAAAAACAGTTAAAGCCAGGACCCAGCCAGGCTGAAGCCTCGACACACTCTGGCTCCCACAGGCGTCCAAAAAGGCAGAAGCTTGTGTCTTTCTGTGCACGTTAGTGGGTCCTATGCAAACGAAGTGTAAGAAATAGACATGCACCCTCTGGCAGACGAGGCATGAAAAATGTAAAAAGAAAAAAAAGAAATGACCAAGAAACTCAGTTTTAAAAATCGTCATGGAATTCATGCCGCTTTTGTCTACACGTAGCTTTCTGTTCCTTGCTATGTGGGTGAATAAGCAAGGTGGGCGGAAAGAAAGGTAGACCTTTATAGTTAATTAGAAACTAGGAAAGCAAAGCCAGACTTAGCCTTTATTTAAATTTCTGAATCTTTCAGGGAGACAACTGCAGTGGCTTGTTGAGATACACGATAAGCCGCCACAAGGAATCATTTCAACAAGCTGGTTTCTAGCTTTGCAACCACTTTATAGAGTATTTGAATCTATACAGGGTAAATACCAACAGGAGTTTCTAGTCTGTAAACTCTAATAATAATAACAGTTAGCCTTTACTGAGGGCCTCCTGTGTTCCAGGCGCTGTGCTAAATGCTTTACTTGTTATACTGGTTAACATTCACCATAACCCAATGGGTTTGATATTATTATTGTATGACATACATCAGAATATGGCGGCATAAAGAGGTTATGTGATTTGCAGAAGACTGATGAGAAATCATGACCTTCTGATACAAATTAAGAAACTGCATGTAAAACTAAATTATACTTAAGTATATGAGAAAAGTCCAAATGTTTATTATGTATTAAAAATGCCATCTGATGAAATGACTTCTGAAAAAATCATGTTTGGATTTTTAAACGAAGAATACTTGAGATAAGAAAGCAATGAGTGGAAACTGCTAATTTCTTTCCTCACAGTGAGGAAAATACTAGATAGAAAGTGAGTAGGATGGCCTGCCAAGGTGGGCAAACCTAAACAAAAGATGATAAAGCCTCAGGATTATTAATCTCACTCTGACAGAATTTCTTTGGTGTGGGGTCAGTCACAGGTCTTTTGCGTTAAGGAGCCTGAACTTGAATTCTGGCCCACCCACTCAATTAACTGCAGGGTCTTTGGCAAATTAGTTAACATTTTTGAAATTTAACCTTCTTACCTATAAAATAGAAATGATAATGCGAACGTAATGGTATCTACCTTCTGAGCCTATGACAGTGGTTAGTTAAAGATGATCCATCTGAAAAGGCCTGTCAACCTGCCTCACATGCTACAGGAGCCTGCCACCTGGACACTGATCTCATCATCCTTATTGTCACCATAATTATCATCAGGATTGTCACTCTTCATCACAACCTTTGTCAAATTAAATACACCAAAGCAGCTAACTTTGGTCAGTGATCATCTTTATGACGATCTGTTTTCATTTCTGGAGGATGGCTATATTCTCATTCATTTTGTTGTCAGCTTTTTGTGAGGTGGATTTTTTTCCTCCCCAATTTTGTAATTAGGGACTAAAAAAAAAAACACAGTGATTCAAAGTGAAGACACTCATGCTAATAGGATATAATTGCCCTTTAACAGGTAGGAGTTAGTGCTTTTTGAGACATAAGCACAGGATAATTAGAACATTTTGTTTAGAGTTTGGACAGTGCTCGTGTTGAATAAAGCATCCAAGAATACAAATACTGTGAGTGGGGGAAGGCTCAGGCTATTTTCTGTAAACAAAAGTGCATTTAATGGTTGTTTACAGATATGCTTGAAATTTCATTTTTTTTTTTTCAACTGCAAATCTATTTACCTGTTTGGAGTAAAGAAGCCAGTAGGCAATTAAACACACACAGGAAAAAAAAATCAAAAGATGGCAGTGATAAAGTAA
Organism: Prionailurus bengalensis; assembly: GCF_016509475.1. Classification (NCBI taxonomy): domain Eukaryota; kingdom Metazoa; phylum Chordata; class Mammalia; order Carnivora; family Felidae; genus Prionailurus; species Prionailurus bengalensis. Next base: position 63,147,947 of record NC_057351.1, read on the forward strand.
AGCAAGCAACAGTGAATTTCCAGGCATAAAACTCACTTAGATACCAATAAATTATGTCTTTGGAGGTATTCTGTGCTGGCAGGTTGTTACAGCCTCCCTCTCTTCTTCCTATTTGTGAAATTTTTACATTTCTTCTGCCACTTCCTTTTCTTCCTCCCTCTTTCCTTCCTTTACCGAGCAGGAACCAGTCACAATGTGGGGGACAAGTGGATGAATATGAGTGATACAGTTGCTCTTTGTCTGTTGGCCATGAATGATTACATAGGGAAGGACACAGAAAGTATATTGGCAATTACAATATAATGCTCTCAGGAGGCAAGTCAGTGAACACATAGGAAAGTTACCAGATCCAAACTTGGGTGCATGGGGATGGCTTTCTGGAGAAAGTCACTCTTCCACCCAAACTTAGAGGTTGAGTAATTATGCTGTGTGTGGAGGTAAGGAAATGGAGATTTTTAAAGAAGAGCAAGGGGTGCCTGGGTGGTTCAGTTTGTTAAGTGTCTGACTCTTGATTTTGGCTCAGGTCATGATCCCAGGGTCATGGGATTGAGTCCCACACGGGGCTCTGCATGAATGTGGAACCCACTTAAGACTGTCTCTCTCTCTCTCCCCACCCCCCCTGCCACTCTCCCCAGCTCTCTCTGTCTTTCTCTCAAAACAAAAATTGGTATGTATGAAAAAGTTGACCTAGCTTGCTGGGACATGGACACCATCCATTATGGGTAGAGAATGGGGCTTGAAATAGACAAAGGTTAGAGAGGCAAGGAAAGTATCGGCAGGTCTTAAATGGTGCTCTGACATGATCACAATTACATTGTAGAAAGATCATCTTGGCTGTACAGCAGACAATGAATATGAAGGATGTGGAACAAGTTTGGCAATGGTGGGACACGTTCAGAAGCTACTGTAGTAATTCAAGTAAGTGGTATGGGGTTTGAATTGGGGTAACGGGAGTACGGAAAAGAAATGTATGTGGATTCAAGAAATGATAAGGCAGAAAACTCAGCAGAACTTTATGATTTCTTGTGGGGAGGTTCATCTTGATGAACAAGCATAAGAATTCAGTGATGCTGCCCAGATTACTGGCTTGAGAAAATGGGTGGATCTACTTGTAGAGATAAGGTGCCCTGGGGAAAGCATATATTTGTGAAGAAAAAGTAGAACTTTGAGGAAATCTCCCTAGGATGGGACAGAGGAGCTTGTAAGAAAAACTGAGAAGGAATAGCCAAAGAGGAAGGAGGTTAAGCAGAAGAACTTCCTGTCACAGCATCCAGGGAAGAGGGGATTTGAGAAAAAAGAATTACATAGGTTTGTACACATTGTAGTGGAGGTGGTCATATGTTTGTTGACAAGAGAATAGGATAGGAGGGGGAAGAGAGAGAGTGAGTACAAATGTCTTTTCTCTCTCTTATTCTGATTTGTGGCATGGAACCAAACAAGAGGTGCCTACTACAGGGTTGTTGTCAGAGTAGGGTACCTGTCCTCCCCAATAAATCTCAAGTAGAGAGAGAGAGAGAGAGACCAAGAGACACTAAAAACTCTGGGGAAGAAAGCCTAATGGGGATTATTTAAACCTAGGATCAAAGTTCTTGCTATTAATAATGAATGCCCATGGACCCAGTGAGTGAGGAAGGGAGGAGAGAGAACAAGTCCCAGGACTGAGAAACACAGTTGTGAATTTCTATGATAATATTCTTCTCAGCCAAATGGCTGGCCACTCTGTTGGCACACTGGCATCTTGTTCCCTGTGGCAAAATAATGCCACCTGGTTTGCTGCTTTAGAAACTTGGCATCTGGGTTGGCTGAAATTGCTTGAATGGTTAAGGAGAACTGAGAATAGATGCTCTAAGGAAGTTTGTTCTTGTTTCAAAAAGCATACAATTGACTGGTAATAATAATAATGCTCATATCTTACTATATTTTTAATGATAATATTTATTTATTAAGTGTATTACTATAGCCAAATTCTATGCTAAGGATTTTATTTTCATTAGTGTGGGGGATAAGCTTAGGAATCCCCAGGGCTTACACCAATGGGTTGACAAGGCATAAAGAAATACAAAGTCATAAAATGCTCACACCTGAGTTTGGGTAAACCAGATTGGCACTCCAAGAATAGGGAGGTGCAAAGACACCCCGAGAATAGGGAGGCACAAAGGTGCCAGGATTATGGAGGTGTACAGGCACCCCAAAATAGAGACGGAGTGCAGAGTCCCCAAAATAGGGAGAGGCAAAGGCCTAAAATAGGTACAGCGCAAAGGTACCCAATACACAGGTATATGAAATAAACAAGATTAGATATTTAGGGTGGAAGCACCCCCAATTTAGTACTATGGCAGAAAAGTTGCTTTCATAGGAGAATAGGGCCAGGTTGGGTAAATTGGTGACATTGGACTATAGACCGCTGCACTGCAGGCAAAGCAGCCCAGAGCGGAGATGGTTAACAAAAAAAAAAGGTGTCTTGTCAACCCTGAGGTTATTTCCCCTACCTGTCTCATCCCCTAGGCTAGCTAAGGTAAACAGAGGTGCTGCCTCATGTCCATGGTAAACAACCTGCCTCCCAACTGCCTGGCGCCTGGATTTTGTTTTGTATTAACCCAAACCCCTAGCCACAAATATCCTCAAGATTCCCTTTCCCTCACGTCCACAAGTTAATGTTCACAGATTCATTGTCCCTTTGTGCATGTCCATCACCATCTTTGTAAGCCTTCTGATCCTAATAAATAAATATGGGGCAAAGACCCTTATTCAGGGCTCTTGTCTTTTCCCGGACATTAGCCATCTCTCGCTTTCAATCCAGAACTTTAGATTTAGAGTCTACAACACATTAGTATGTAATGCTTACAACTGCCCAATGAAATAATTACTATCGTTAGCCTAACTTTACAGATGGAAAGATAAGAGATTGAGTTTTGTTGATATTGACAAACTTGTCTGAGCCCGTTTATCTGATATGTGGTAAGTTGAGGAACTGAACCCAACCCATGCTGCTTCTTCACTTTGACCTGGTGATGGAAAGAACTTGATTGTTATAATAAAAACACTGTGAGATAGCTCACATTTATCTAAGTATTATGCTAAGTGGCTTCATAGCCATCATTTCATTTAATCCTCACAAAAACTGCATGAGGTAGGCACTATTGTACCGATTTTATAAAATTGGACTCAATGAGGTCAGGGCACTCGTCTAATCTTATGAAGCCAACACTGCAGAGCTAGGATTTTATTCAAGTTGTTTGACCTCAGATTCTGTACACTAAACCATCTCCCTGTTGTTTATTAGCCTGTGATACATGAGCCAAGGATGCATAAGTTGTGAATTTGACAGAGACAGAGTATACTACAAATAAAAAGCTGATTTGGGACTCCATTTTACTCTTTCTGGAAGATGACACATATTGGGTGCATAGGTTACCTGCTAAGGAGAAACAAACTGTGGCTACAACTAATCTGAGAATCTCCAATGGGCTATGGACAAATGCTATACTTTTTAAGGAATAAGAGAGAGAATTATTGAGGAAAGCGGGGAAATTATACTTCTAGAAGCAAATTCAGAACAACTTTTCCAACTGAAGGATGTTATGGAATCACCCTAATATTCAACAAAGAGGCTCTTAAATAGTGTCTAGCTCTGGGTTTTCTCCTACAAGGTAACTATTTGTCTGTATTGGCACTTTGGACCAAGAAAAGACCTAAAACCTCCTTTGAAGGTTATTTTTCTTCATCGAGTTCTGAAGAAGGCCACCACTCCCTTGGTCCTGGACTAGGAAGTTTTTGATCATAAAAAGCCCATCTGCATAGTCCACACTGCTAGAGAAAGAGAAAGGGAAGATAAAACCCCTCTAAAATCCCTACCACTTGCTGGGAGCTATTGCAGCCAGGAATATGAAATGCTTTTTATCTAAAAGCTGAAGCCAGAAGGGATAAAGCTGGAAAAAAAACATTACCAAACAATTTACACCAAATAATAAATGTGGAGGGGATTCTGTTAGGAATTCATATTAGAAATTTCATTGGCTTTGTTCTCTGGGAGTTCTGTGGACATAGCCTATAGATATTTTGAGGTTTTTCCCTCTGGAAAATAATAACAGTGGCTTTCTGTGCCCATTTCTGCTATATTTCCTACCTTTACACCATTCATAAGGAGCAAAACAATAGGCATCCAACATGAACTTAGGCTGGTAAGTTTTCCTTGAACTTCACATAAATACATACACACACACACACACACACACACACCAGGTAAAAGTGGAAAAAATTAAAAAACAAAATTAATTTTAACACACTTTCTTGTCTCTTGTTTTCTATAATTCAAATAAAATTTGTTAAGCACATTATTCTCATCAGACACGCACTGGGTGCTATGGATGATAAAATGATGAGTCACATATGGCCTTTAAACTCAAAGAATTAATAATTTATTGAAGAAGACTGTGACGTATATACACCTTACCATGGTACAAAGCACACACTGCTAGTTTCTATCACAATAAAGACACAACAACATGCTTTAAGAGGGAATAGAGGAGGAAGAAATTAAATTTTAGTGGATTAGTTGGTTGAGAGTTTTGAGCTAACATCTCTAATCACTCACTAATTTCTGCAACTTTGAACAAGTCCTTAACTGCTCTAACCCTTGGCTTTCTCCCTTATAAATTGAAGATGATAAGAAAAGCACTTTTATTAAGGATGATATGAAGAATGAGTAGCCAATTAATTTTAGGTGTTGCTCTTTTTTTTTTATTTTTTTTTCAACGTTTATTTATTTTTGGGGGGACAGAGAGAGACAGAGCATGAACGGGGGAGGGGCAGAGAGAGAGGGAGACACAGAATCGGAAACAGGCTCCAGGCTCTGAGCCATCAGCCCAGAGCCCGACGCGGGGCTCGAACTCACGGACCGCGAGATCGTGACCTGGCTGAAGTCGGACGCTTAACCGACTGCCCCACCCAGGCGCCCCTAGGTGTTGCTCTTATAAAGGAGGATTGGAGAAGGATTTTCAGGGGTGGTGATATTTTAGTTGACCTTTGAAAGGGAGTAGTGTTTTTGATAGGGAGACAGTTGTGGGAAAGATGTCCAAGCTGATGTAGCATGAGCACAGCACCAGTTGTGTTCAGCCTCAGGTAAAGCTGAAAGATTGCATACTCTCTCAGGTCCTTCGTCCCTTCCAGCTATTTCTTACTATTAGGATCACTCCTTTGGACATGTGCAAAGGGACTACTTCTAGTGACCAGAATCAAACGTGGCATCCAGTGTCTAAAAAGTGTGAGATCTTTTGCTTTTGAATTTATTACTAGCCATGAACTCAATCATTTTATCAGGTTAGCCAACTAGAGTCTTAGGGAGCAGAGTGGGAGGCCAAATGGGAGATTCAGGACAGATCAGCTTGGTTGAAATTCAATAGGTGAAAAAGGGTAGGGATATGGGGTAGTGTTCAAAGGCTCCTATATACTTGGTAGACCTGGTAGACCTGGTAAATGGGCCAATGGCAAATGGCCTACTTTCAAATTCTCCTAAAGGCAAGTTCTTGCCATGTTCATCAGCCTTGTCTAAATGAAGATAGGAAAGAAGAGGGTGGGTTGGAGGAATAGTGCTGAAGGCCACATCACTGGGTGCTTCACACCTAGGGCTCACATGTTGCAGCCCCAATCATAAGTAACTCTCATTGATTCCCAGTTGAATGTCTTACAATCTGATGTTGAAAAACATCTCCAAGGTAACTAATACACACCTTTTCATTTCATTGTCTACTATTTCATAACAAGAATTTATCCAACCGTGATTATCTAATCGTGCATTTTGGATCACCTTACTCCTCAACTTGGAAGGCAGGTTCCCTCTCCTCAACTGTTGACAAGCTAAATCATACTTACTTTTCTCCAATGCCTAGATTTGCTCAGACTCTTTGCCTTGTCACCCCATATCTCCTACATCTGAACCCAATGTCCATGTCACTTACCAGGTTTGAGAATACACTGCCTCATGGGGGAAATGATTTGTTTACCTTGGAAGCTCTGTTCCACTTCTCAAGCTAGATAGCATCTGAGTCCCTTGAGGAGAGAAAGGGACAGAGATCTGTTTTTCTCCTCATAACACCTAGCCTAGAGCCCAACATACGTTCCTTGAAGACTTGCCAATTAATTATAGACAGGGACAAAAACATTAACACAATCATCAAAATTCCTAGTTCTCTTGAAATCTTGTACCCTCCTCTCCTTTTCTCTAAAACTTAAAAGATTTTCATACCAAGTTATACCTGTCCCCTTTTGTTTAAAACCACTTCCCTTCTTGTTCAGTACAATGCAGCTCCCCCTGACCAAAAAATAGAAAATAAGAGAAAATTAATTAACAAGAAAATGCCAATATAAATATATGCCAAGATCCAGCATGTCTTCCACATGTAGAAAATTGTCCATGTATGAATGTCCTGATTCATTTTTGTACACAAGCTTTCTCAACTAGCACAGACCAAGTATGCCGCAATACATATCTTGTCTATTTGTGAAGGGAGAAAATGAAGCCCAGAGATGCTAATGAATTACCCAATCACATAGAGCTTAACCAGCACCCCAGAAGTCTTTCAGGGTATGACCCACTATGTCTTTAGTAAGAAATAACTAAGTTGGGGATGATGGTAATGTCAAAACTGGCAGAGTTATTCACCTATTCTGTAAAAATGTAGCTCTGCTTTCAGCAAGGTGAGCAGAAAGTGTAAAACACACTCTAACACCAGATTCTTAGAGTTCTCTATGATCCCGGTGTATGAGCTGCTGGTGTCCACGTATAGCCCATTCATTCTTTCCTAAATGGCCTTACACACATTGATTGCCAATTAAGGCATTTGTTACCAACAGAGTAGTCAAGACCTAAAATTAGCCCCTCACTTCTTATGACTCCAGGGCACCCAGCCAAAGTGATATTTATGACTGTTATAGACCAGTGAACTAAAGACAGCCATGACACAGAAATGAGTCAAAACTGCTTTTTGTCTCACAGACACCGAAATGAAACACATGTTCTTGAAATAGAAAAGACAGTTTTACCTAATTCTTACTTTTACACATTCAGAGGTGGTTAGGAAAGACAAAAAATAAGGAAGGAGATTAATAACATTGAATGTATACATAATGCATAATTTCCATGTATGGTCTTATAGTATGTATCTGGCATATATTTGGCATTCATCATTTATCAGGTATTTACCAGAACAAAAGATGGAATGTAGGTGCTGCTATTTCCAGTTTTCTGATGAAAACAACAGAAAGTTCAGTGATTGAGTAAATGACATAAATTATTAGTGAAGAGACTGAGCCTGAACCCAATTCTGCCTCCCAATGTCCTCCCATCCCTGGTCCTATCTATTCCAGGGACTGACAGATTGTCACTGTATTCTATGATTTCCCATAAAACTTTGTCAAATCCTATGTTAGAAAATTTATTGCTTTGTATTTTAATATTCTCTTTACCTAATTGCCTGCTTCCTTTGAGAGTGTTGGAGCTCTAAGTTCTGGCTGCATCATTTATGAGCTTTAAAATTTGGTCAAATCATTTGGACACATTCTTCTCTATGGAACAAAAATATAATTATTTCCTCTTCATGACATTTTGTGAATAATTAAATGAGATGACGGAACTTGCTATTCAATAAGTGCTCAAATACTTATTTATTATTATCATCCAAGGACCTAAGAGTACCAGCAAATGATGGGAAATCATGTATGACACTGTAGGCAGAGATGGTGTCTCTCTAGTGTACCACTAGCATAGTACCCAGCAAAGAATATGTATGTAAATATATATTGGTTCAATGAAGGGGAGAACAAACTTTTTAATGTCTGAAGTCTGTAGGTATAGCCCTATAGTTCCCAACCCATTCATCATTGACCCCAAGGACTAGCATATCTATTGTTGGAAATCTGCAAAATAATGTCTGCTAACAAAAGAAGTTATTCTCATTCATGGACATATTGTTGTTTAACTGTATATACATACTGTTGTGATTTTGAAAGCATAAAATTTCTTGAAGGTTTTACTTAAATCTTAACAGTTCCTTGTCATTTATTTTTCCATTAAGTGGCTAATATGGTTATGAGAAGGTCATGGGAAGTGTCCATGAAGTTCCTGAGCATTAAGGGAGAAAGGGCACACACGCGTGCGCACACACACACACACACACACACACACACACACAGAGAAAGCTGAAAAATACTCTCTGAAGAGTAGAGTTACTACTGTGGCCAGTAATAGTTATGGTTCTGTGAGATTGTAACCGTATCAGGTGTGTCTATACAGAGTTGGATTTTTTTTCCCAAAACAGGTTCTGTTCATTTAAATAAGGCCAGAATAGAGACAGCCATCTCCATTTCCTGTTGTACTTATCTTTATTTGTTCTTTGTGTTTTTATATATTAATGAAAGGATACAAGTATGAGTTTGGAAAATACCTCAAAATCTAAGAAATAAACTCTGCCCCACATCCATAGGTATGAACCTCTTATAGCTCTGTTGTTGCCTTATGTGGTCCCCTTCTTTTGACTACCATTCATTGGCCACTAAGAGGTGGGGTGCACCTTAACCCAGTATTGGCCAATCAAATTCTCTCTTCCAGAAATTTTGAGGTTTAGAGAGCTAGTGGAGTTCTTGTCTGGAATTGTGGTAATGGAACTCAGTGGTTACAAATTGAATCAATGAAAGTGAATCTACAGAAATGGTAAGATGAATGATACAAAAAGAAGACCTATGAATCGATAGAAGATCTCAAAGTTTCTAATAGCTTCCTAGCCCTTTGTGAATCCTAGATTAACCTCTTTCATCAAAAGGACTTGACCATCAGTGGAGCCACGAGCTGCACCCAGGCAATTGGAGTCTACTCACCCTCTCCTCTGCCTTTGGAATATTCTGCCAACTGTTCCCCCAGACCTCTTCCCTAACAAAGCTTATATGCAAGTGTGGGAAATACAAAATAAGGAGAATAGGTGTTTAAAGTACACGGTATGATAGATAGTGATAAGTGCTAAGAGAAAAAATGTGGTACAAAGAGTCATGGCTGGAAGTTCAATTATGATTAGCTGACTAGTTAAAATCTCAGTGAGAAGATGACATTCAGTGAAGTGAAGGGAATGGACTTGAAGTAATGATGAAGGGCCTTCCAGGCAGAGGGAACAGCGAGTACCAGTGCAGGAGCTTCCCTACAGGCGTGGAAGAGAGTAAGTGAGGAAAGGGGTTAAGAGGTGGTGAGATCAGAGAGATGATGGTTACAACAAGCTCTCGTAGTCTGTCTTACTCCAAAAGTGTTAGGAAGCCATTGGATCATTTTGAACAAAGGAATGGCATGAACTGTTTAAGTTTTAACGGGGTCACTTTTAGAAGTCATCATTTTCCATTTCTTTGATTAGGAAAATATGAGCTGGTCTTTTCCACTTACAGTACATAAAAAATTCTTAACTAAGACATCCTTTGTCTATATGTTTGAACCAAAAAGCAAATCGTTGCTAAAGAGAGGTTATCTCCATGTTTTAAACAATGCTTTTTTTAATGCTTTTCTTTTTTAATTGGTGTGTTGCAGGGTTGTTTGTCTTGTGTCTCTGACTGTACTCAGCAGCACAGGCTTTTGGTGTTGGGATTTGAAAGACATTGAGGAGCAAATGAGTTAACCTTTAATAACAGTGGGAAATACCATATTTGCAATGGCCTCTGGACTCCACTGTCTCATGGCTCTCTCAACTGAGACTGCTCCCAGTAACCCAGCAGGAAAACAATTTCGTAGGAAGGGAATACATTTAAACATCTGCAAACATTTCAGCAGATGAAACCTCCAAAAATGTAGCCATAAAACTGAATTACAAAACACTAGGTAAGTTAACGAGGAAGATATATCTTGATAGAGAAAGATCATCATTTATTTATGGAAATTCATACCTTCACTGATCTATTAAAACCAAAATTCCAGAATCAAATTTGAATATATCTGAGAAGTAATAATTCTTTTTGGGTTGAATAAGTTTTTAAATGGAGTAAATCTTAAATACTATAAAATTGGGGTCTTAAGAAGGAGTTAGCTGCAAAAACAAAACATTCTATCCTTTCCTCTTAACAAATTCCTTAGAAATACCAATGCATGAACACAAACTATCTACATAACTCTAGGGCAACTCATTGGCTTTGGGATTAGAAGGCTGAAATAATCTCCCTATAAAAATATAGGATGGCTTATTTACAATTATGGCCAATAATTACTAAAGTGTGACATGCATGTTAAGTTGGAATGGTTCAGGGACCATCAGATGATTTTCCTTTACAGGCAGAAAACGAAGTGAATATTGCAGGAAGGCAGCTGGGGAGGAGAGGGGTTGTGACTCCAGTTGCTTTATTATTTTATCCAATTTGATGCCTGCTTCTTTTCTTCTCACCTGGGGCCCTCCAATATGACGTGTGCAATTTTAAAGAAAACCGGAGGGTAAAATGAATAAAATGAGGCTTCTGCTCCCAGTACCCCAATCCTTGCCAACTGAGAGTCACAAAGGGAATTTAGCCTCATTGAAGGGCAGTGGGTCAGACCACAGAATCCACAGAGCTGCTCTTAAGGCTCACTCTTCTTGCTGGGTATCATTACCATAGGAGCCAACAGTCATATGACTGTGCAGCATGTCTGTTGTCAGAGAAAGGCAGTAAATTGGGTTGCTGGAACAAAGAAAGCTCAATGCATCAAATTGGAGTCCACGCTGTTGTCCAAAGCAGGTCTTTGTGCCCTTCTGTGTTGTCCTCACCTTTCACTTTGTTTAGTCTTTTCCTCTTGTGGGTTTTACTACCCCAAGCTGAGCCAGCATAAGGGATGTTTAAAATTTATACCATTTCTTTAAACTCATGCTCAGGTAGGAACCTGCCTCTAGAGCATAATTTCTTGACCTTGGCATTATTGATATTTTGTCAGCATAATTATTTGTTGTCAGGGCTGTACTGCCTGTGAAGGATGTTTAGCATCCCTGGCTTGAACACACTAGCTGCCAGTTGCACCCACCAGCTGTGATAACCAAACACGTCTCCAGATTTTGCCAAAACTCCCAAAGTAGGGGCAAAAACACTCCAGGTAGAGAGTCACTGCTTTAGAGGTGGAAGCTGGTGGACTGATCAGTGCCATCTGTAAGAGAGCTTATGATAGTTTGCTTGAAAGCTCTTCTTCAGCAGTAGAAGAGGAAATTTTTTAAAACTTGCACAATATCTCAGGCTGAGAGAAACTCCATTATTTAGGGTGGAAAGTTGAAATTGACCTCAGGGTTTGGGAAGCATGTAGTTTAGAAGGTAGGACCCATTGTGCAAAACTCTCAGTCCTTAGTAGGGGAGCGGGAGGCATTGACCTAAACGTGTAATGTCTGATCTGTCCTGCTTTCTCACTGGGTGACTTGTGACAATACCTGAGACCTCTCTATGTCAGTTGCTAATGCCATGTAGTGATGCAAGGCAATATCCATAAAAGGTTTAAGTGCTGAGAATGGGAGTCCTATATCAAAATAAGATGTCACAGATGCATTTATGACCAGCCACTTGCCCAAGCACTTCCCCTGCCATAGTGGAATAAAATGAATTCCAAGGAGAATGATGTAGGGAAGAAAGATCTATCCAATTTTAGTACTAATAAAAATATTAGTAAATATTTATTGAACACTTGTAATGCCCCAGGCCCACACGTGTACACTTTGCTGTATTAAGTCATTGTATCCTTGTATCAGCAGTAGTGACATTTGGTATTTCAAAATAGTATTTTAAATAGTATCAGAAAGTTCTTTTGTCCCCATTTAACTGATAAGGAAACGGAGACACTGAAAGATTAAATAACTGTATGAATGTCACATAGATATCAAGCTGTAGAGTCAGGATACAAACTGGTCAGTTAGGCTATTAATCATTGCAATATAATTGTTAAATCAGCAAACATGTATTATACACCTTCTATCTGCCAGATGGTCTGCTAAGCATTGGACACTCAAAGATGAATACGTCATGTTTTCTGCTACCAAGTTGGTCACAATCTAGTGGAGTCAGTTATTTAAATAAATCATTCCTACAAATGATTGGCATGATGCTTCTAGCATAGCAGCAGTCACAAACGAAGTAGTGGAACAAAGGAGAGATGATGATCTCAGCCCTAAGGGCAGCAAGGAGACCTCATGGAGGAGATGGAGGGAGGGCATGGCTTTGGAGGATAAACAAGAATTCACCAGAGAGACCTGCTGTGTGAAAGCCCCTTGAGGAGGGGGAATAATACAAGCCAAGGCTCATCCTGGTTAACATCAATCTGCTTTAGGTGCTAAACCCCCAGTGTAAACTAGCCCATTCTGCCACATTCAACTCATCTACTATCTCCTTTACAGGAGGTCTTTTAGAATATACTCCTGCTTTGGGGCGCCTGGGTGGCTGGCTCAGTCGGTTAGGCACCCGACTTCAGCTCAGGTCATGATCTCACTGCTTGTGAGTTCAAGCCCCGCATCAGGCTCTGTGCTGACAGCTCAGAGCCTGGAGCCTGCTTCAGATTCTGTCTCCAATCTCTCTGCCCCTCCCTGGCTCGTGCTGTGTCTCTCTCTGTCTCTCAAATATGAAAAATTAAAAAATGAAAAGAATATACTCCTGCTTATTCTTGTTTCAGATCTTGACTTTATCACCTGTTGTCTTCTGCCTTGTGCTAGTTGAGTGCACAACATCCTCCCTGAGGAGATTAAGCTCTAAGCTCCCTGAGGGAACTGAGTCTGTCTGTGTTCATTGCCATGCAGTGACTCATGCTGGATGGTGCCAGGTGCATGTTGAGTTCAATGACGGGTTGAATAAACATACCTGAACATAAGGCAATGTAAATGTCATATCAAACAATTCATTGATTGTGTCCTATTAAATCATATTCTCTAACATAAGTCAAAGTTGTACTTGGAGTGTATATTTTTATGGCTGGGACCAATGGTCCACTGCAAGATAACTAAAAAAAAAAAAAAAAAAAAAAAAAAAAGAAAGGAAAGGGAAACTCACAATCAAATCGGTTTGTAATTTTGGAGATCTGGGCCTTGGCTCTGCCTAACACCAGGAGTGGTTCTCAACTTGAGTGTGTGTTCGTCTGTCACAAGAATTTGTTAAAATGTGGATCTCTGCAGAATCTAATGCAGAGTTCTGGAGTGGGATACCTTCACTCTGAATGATTTAGAACAGGTTCTAAAAATGTGTCGAATGGTAAAAGTAGGCAAAAGGTTTAGACTTAGAAGAAAGACCTAGCACCTAACAAACTATGAATTTAAGTGCACTATATTGGCCGGATGAACTGGATAATAACAATTCCCTCATTATCTTGTGAGGAATTCCTGAAATCCCAACAAGAGCCAACTCTTAGCTTTAGCCTCCACCCGACTTACTGGGAGAGACTCTGACATGAGGCCCAGGCTTTGAAAGTTTCAAAAAGCTCCTGAGATGATAATAATGAGTAGTTTGGGCTGAGAATTACTAGTTAGGGCCCTAAAAGTGACAAAATGTATATATCTCAGGATTATTAACACCTTAGCAAGCCAATTTTCAGTCATTGTTAACACCTGAGGGTAAATTATTCATTTTCTCTTAAGTAATCACCAGTGAGGTGATAGTTCCCCACCAGAAGCAAAATGCAAAAAAGTGGAAATTTAAACAGGAGAATTCAAAGTGAACAACCAGAAACGCCCAGGGCAACACTGGTAATCATGAGCACACCCTGAGGAACAGAAAAGAAATGTCCAGGTGTGGGGTGTTTAAAAGGGAAAGTAAGGAAGGAGTGCAGAGATCACAGAGCCTACCAGTGGGGCTAGGTCCCTGGCTGACCTGGGGCCCTCAGTTTCCTTCTTGGAGAAACACTGGTAAATGAGAAATGTGCTGAAGACTGAAGATGTAAGCAGGTCATGGGGAAATCTGGGAAACAGAATCATCTGCACCCCGAGCTTTCCCAGCTCTGGGCCATAATCTAACCTTCCCTGATGATTTTCAGGTCTTCATAAAGGGGGAGAATGTGGGCAGAGCTGATTTCACACTGGCTGAGAGACAGAAAAGGCTAATATCTGAGAGGAGGTGGTGTTTAGGGAAGGGTATGAGCTATGCTCGAGGGAAGAAGGCGTGTTTGAAGGAAGAGGTACTGCAGAGGTAATTACAGCTGTAGCTGAAACTCCAAAACTGGCTTGTTCTTAACTGCTATTTGTAGCTAATCACTTCCAAATAACAAATGAATAGCACAGTAAATGTTAGCAGGATAATTTTCTATTAATCAAGAATAATGAGTGAGTAGACTAATTCCCTCTCCAAACATCCCTAATTTTAATGCTGTTGCATGTTGCTGCTTCAGATTGATTACACGGTGATTTAGAGGGAGTGAGACGGTAGGGAGACTCAAAATAAAAGGCAGGATATTATTATTTCCTGCTACATTCATGTAGAATATCAACCTCTCCCACGTGAATTCTTAGAGAAGATGAACATTGCCTTTCCAAAAATTATCTTAACCCAGAGAGATAATGCCCAAATTGTGTGTGTGTTTTTGAGAGAGAGAAAGAGAGAGAGAGAGAGAGAGAGAGAGAGAGAGATGTCCCGGTTGCAAACTAAAGCCACAAAACCTAAATGCATTAAATCTGGAATAAGTCTAAGTGTTTTATCAACTTCATTTCCTGTGAGAGACTTTGGTCAATTTGCTTAAATCCATTGACATTTCATTTATACACTCTAAGTAAAGTTTATACAGGTTTTGATGATTTCACATTACATTAGGCCTCAACAGTCTGCTCCCTGATTGGCCAACACCAGACTTCCTGAGAAATTAGATGTAGTCCCAGCCCTTCCAGGAGGGCATAATCTAATAGGAAAATCAGCCAAATATGAAACAAAAGCAATTAGGCGGTGAAATCACACTTAATCTGCAGTAGAGGGGAGAGACAGGTCTTTGTTCCAGTAGTACAGTAAGGGTTCCAGGGTAAGTGTGGAGCCGCTGGGTATAGTTTGAAGATGAGTGTGATGGACATCTTGTTGGCCCCTCCAGATTCACTCTCCACCCTTTTTTAATCTACCACTCTACTCCAAGAGGCTGATTTGTTTGGATTACACTAATGAGCTCCTTTGCCTTCCAGCCTCTTATGGCTTTTGTCCAAAGAGGAGCTCCAGGAAGAGACCAGAAGGAAGAAGAGTAAATTGGAGAAGCATCTTCCTTCTCCTTTTGAGACTGTAATTGGTAGCTTTCCTCTGGCAGAGAACACAGCTTCTCTTATGGACCTGCTTCCCACTCTCTCTCCTTTTGGCATTCATTACCACTTCCTCCCGTCTCTCCTTTTGCCTAGAAGTGACCGAGGTGGCACAAAATGTTACTGTTCCCTGTGATTTCCCTAAACTCTGCCCACATATTTGTAATTAGTCTCTTTAGTAAATTCTCATTGAATTATTCTAATGCAGGAGTGTCATCTGCTACCTTTTGGGTTACTAGCTAAGACACATAGACTAAGAGGTGAGAGGGAAGACATATTAGAATAACAGAGAAGATACATTTAATTTATAGCAAGTTTATTTAGTATAGGGTCCTAGCCCATTTCTATATAGAAAGTTAATAGTTAACTTGAAGGCAAACAAGTAAGAGGTAAACACCGTTCAGTATGAGGTCATAAAAGTGTTTCAGATGCACAGTTTTGTTAGATTTGAACCAACCTCCACTCTACTCTAAAGCCAGAAGAGCAGGTGAGAGATCCCTTCCCAGACCTCTCTGTTTGAAATGAGAGGAAGGCAGCAAGAGGGTTGAAAGAGACTACGAAGACCCCCATAAAAAAGACCCCCTGTTTAAACGTGCTCTCCTCTAACTGGGTCTACGTGAGCCCGAGCTGTGGTGCATTGGCTTACCTCTCTCTGCAATCTTAGGGAGTGTGAGGATCAAACAGAAGTTTCCATGAATTTGCAAGTTGTCCTGTGGCTTTCCTTTCAGCAAGGCAAGTTTGGGGATAAAAACAAAGAAAATGTTCTGAGGTTATAATTATTTACTTACTTGTTCATTTACTTATTCATGTGTTTATGCATTTGCCTAGGCATTGAGGAACCAAATATAAATGAAGTTGCATGCAGCAGTGACGCCCATCCCCTCAAAGATAAAGAGGGTGATAAGGATTTGTATAGGGGTGGACAAGTCCATTGTTTTCCTTCAATAATTGCAGCCAATTTGTTTAGCTTGATGGACAGATACAAGGTGTTAACTCCCTGTCATATTTCCCCTGGTAGACAAAGAGGAAGCTTGACAAGTTGAATGAAAAAGGAGAGTTCTTGTGGATAGTTAAGCAAGAAGAGAATGAATAAGACTAATCTCATGCCTAAAAACCAGGCTAGGTTCAGCATTTTTATCATCCTCTAAGCTAACTTATGCAAGAAAAATGTTGAGGTAAATCCCTCACATAGAAAGGGTTGATTTTCTTGTTTCTACTATAAATTTCTTTTCCAAAGAATGTTGAGATCTTGGAGGCTGAGTCTGACAGATTCAGATTGGAATCCCAGCTTACAAATGTCTCAGCTATTTGTCCCCACACAAGAGTCTTTCCTTCGTGAAATGAGCTTTCCTTACCTAGAAAAAAATGGGACAAGGAAACCACCTTTGAGGTAAGTGTTAAGGATTAAATGCAGCCATGAATGATATGCAAGTATCAATATCCTAAATGTGAAGGACTAATTGCTAACCAGGACAGAGAGTAGAAGCAACTGCTCTTGTTGCTGTCTTAAAAAAAGGATGCAGCTGTAACTTCCAATAGGTTGACCACAAGAATGGTGGCAGGAAGAGAGAGGGACATAAAAAGAAAGATAGTAAACTAAAGTGGAAGTCCAACCCCCACCCATTGTAGGAACTTCTCCTTGATGCTCTGCTCCTACAGGCTCTGGACACCCATTTCTGGTGATTGAGAGTGTTTACCCATTTGGTCACTGATTGCACTTTTCAGCTTGAGGTGTGGAAGTGTTCTCTGAGGTTATAGACACAGAATGGTAGAATGGGAAGTGTTTTAGAATCAATCATAAATGGAGATGAATGTCAGTTAGGCTCTTCACTAGCTGAGTGGCCACCACAAGCCCCATAAATATCTCCGGTCTGTTCTTTTCCTCAAGTGTAAAATGACAACTTGTAAAGATAAATGAATGAGATAAAATGTGAATATTTTAGGTACAGCTGTTCATACATAATGGGTAGTTAATATTTTTAGTCTGTTCCTTTCCTTCCTTCCTTCTGTTGAGGCAAAAATCAGCGTTCTTGTGTCTCAAGCATTTATCCTCCATCCAGCTCTGGAATCGATATGGATTAAGTTGAGTTGCTCTTTCATGATCAGACAACGATTCTCTTCCCTTTCATTTTCTCTTGTTAATGGTAAATAACTTCTGAGTTCTATTCCATTTCTATAGGACATGATTGTGATGGCGCTAAAGGAAAGAGATTCTATGTTTTTGTATGATTAAGGAATATAAATCGACTTTATGTAATATTCAAATGTCAAGGTTTTGGAGGCAAAGGGCCTTCCCCAGAGCGCTCTTTGAGCAATATATCTTTGTGACCTGCATTCCCCAACCAGCAGACATCACATTAGGATAGAAGAGAATAAATTTCTTGTTCTTATAATAAATCTTTCTTACGTAACTAAAGCTCTTTGGAACACAGGCTGTTAAGAGACAACACACTGTATTACTATTACCCACCTCACAAACAGTGCAGGCTAATTTCAGTGACACATTTTGTCTGTTTTCATCATTCATTTGTATACTTGGCCTTGCAAATCGAGTAGTTTGAATAAACATTATAGCTATATTTATGGGTATTCTTGCTAAGTGCTTCTCTTGGAGATGCATTATCGGGCATTCAACATAAACCACAGAGATAGAGTCATTCATCCTTGTTAGGCAGGCAAATAGAGGGAAGTTGTTTTTACCAACCATCCTGGGCCTGGAAGAGTCTTAATCTAAATCTAAGGCAACATAGAGAGAAGAATCCCCAACTGATTAACTAGGATGTGAAGAAGAAAAAGGAAAATGTTTTAAAAACCTGTATGCTGGCTCTTAATAGCAAAGTTGAGAAGAAAGGCTTAGGTTGCCAAGAAGTTAGTATCTACTGGGGGGGGGGGGCACTACAATATGCCACAGCATGTGTTTAGGTCATTCACTTATATTCTGTAATATTCAGTTGAGGAGCAGATGTCATTGACCTGGTTTTATAGCTGAGAAAGTAGAGGTTCAGAGGTGAAGGAATTTGCCTAAGGACAGGGAATTCATGGCAGAGTTGGGACTTACCCCAGATTTGCATAAAACACAGCCCATCTCACCCCACTAGCTGCCTTTGCAGTGCCAGAAGGGCAGAAAGAGCAACACTGGGCCTAAGGGGAGACATTCTCTTCATCTTTAGAAGGTATAATCAAAAGACCATTTAAAGGCAAAAAAAAAAAAAAAAAGACCTAGTCTGGGGGGAATTTGAGGAAAGCTTACCCCCCAAAAAGGAGTTAAATTAAAAGGGGATAAAACCCCCTGCTAAGAAGTAGAAACTGCCTAGGTTAGTCTCTGGAACCACCACAAGAACAGAGAGTGGAAGTAACAAAGCCACGTGAGGGGAGAGTGGAGAAAGGCAAGAAGAATGGAGGAGGAGAATGGGAAGGGAGGAAGACGCTGTGGAGGAGAGGGAGAAAGTCTCTAATTTTGTTTGTTTGTTTCTTGTACTATCTGAGTGTCTTAGGTTGTTTCTTCTTGTTCTGGAACTATATAAAGCATTTTCATTTTTGTAAAACAACAACGCCTCTGATCATTTAAGGTATTTTTAAGATTAACTGCAATATATGCCACATCTATTAAGAAGGAAAGAAAGCAGGGAGGGAGGGAGAAGAAGGCCCAATAAAACCCTAACAGGTTGTTCATGATCTCGTAATTATGGCTGAATTACCTTGTAAAGGCAAGCACAGACCATACATATACCCACTGGTCCTTCTGCAATGACTAAAATCAGGCTTTGTTGAATACCTCCTGAGAAGTAGAATCATTGATCTCTGTTTTCTTCTCTCCTGTGATGTTGGGGCCATTTGTTACCAGTGGCCCATTGCTCATGTCTATGGTCAGCATCTAATCATGACTGAATAGAAAGGAAAGATCCAATTCTGTCTGATCATAATATACTGTCAGTAAAATTGAATATAACTCCAACATTCAAAAGAAAAAAAAAGTAGTCAATCTATGCACACTCCTGGTAAAAAATCTCTTCTGGTTCTTACTTTCCGCCCCTTAAACAAGTACACTTTGATTTCTATAATGATGCTAATTCTAATGCATTTCATTTCTTAATTTCCTCTGTGATTAGTCATCCTGGGAAATAATCACACGGCAAGTAGTTTGGGATTAGGTTTTTCATTAGGACGCTAATGCACGTTGTGAACTATGGTCTTCTAACACTTCCACCCCTGGGTAACCCACTTTGCCCATTCAGCTGTCTTTACGGTCTTGCGAGTCTGTTGGCTGGGGTTGTGCTGTCACTGCGTCCCTGCTCTGCAGTGCTATTTCACTTATACTTGGCATTTGGTAGCTGGTTTGAGACCTGTACCACCTCATTAGTAATTTTTCTGTTCAGACATATTCTATAGCAACTGCCATTTAACACTGCAGTGACTCCCCCCCCCACCTTTTTTCTTCATGTTCACAGTCCATTATACTTGCTGTATAATGGGCATGGATAAGAGTCAACTAATGTTTTTCTGACATTGGTGATTTCCCCTCATTGTTAACTCATTTGAATCACTGTGATTGGTCACATGGTTGCAGAAAGAATTTCTTATGAATTGTGTGTGTGTGTATGTGTGTGTGTGTGTGTGTGCACACGCACATGCATGTGTGCACACAGTATTGACCGATCAAATGTATACTCCTGTCATGGCTTAGGAAGATCCCCTATCAGATTTCTTCAATCTTTATTCTGAAGCTAAAACTAAACCACCAAGACATGATTAATCCACCACATGTTAACTAATTTGCTGTACAAATGAGCAATTTTGTAATCTTTCAGAGACTACCCTATAAGGCTGCTGCTATTGTTAATTTTCTAGATTATTGGAAAGCATATGAGTCAGGGTAATACCAGTTGCTTCATTAACAGATAAACCCTGGAAACTGTTCGCTTAACCAGAATATATATAGATATAGATATAGATATAGATATAGATATAGATATAGATATAGATATATCTAGCTGCCATAAATTCCATTATGAATGTCTTAGAATGGACAGTTTTTCTTGGCTCTTGGAAGCAGTGGCTCTGGATTTGGGCTCCTTCCATCTACTCTAGAAATTCTTCTCCTCCCAAAGTCCTGCCATTCTTCACTGGATCCCCTCTATCCCCTCTATCTGTCTAGACAAAGTGGAGGAGGGGAAAGTAGAGGAGAAGGCAGGAGAGGAGAAGAGAGAAATGCTGTAAGGGATCTGAAAGAGATTTTTGGAGTGCATTATTAGAAGTGTCATTTATTATTTCACTGATATTCCTTAACCCATACCTGAGTTACATTGTCTCACCACCTGTAAGGCAACATGCAAAGGCAGTATAGCCCAAGAGGAGATAAAGGGTGTGGAGAGATTAGAACAATGTCTCAGCTATGCTCTTCCCATGCATAGATCATTCTTACTGCCACCTCAAAGCTCCATCCAGGCATTGTGTCCAGCAGCATATCTGGGTAATGAGTGATATCCTTCTGCTCATAGATGTAGCTCTTCTTGGTTTAATACCTCTGATTTTCTTTCTTTCTTTCTTTCTTTCTTTCTTTCTTTCTTTCTTTCTTTCTTTCTTTCTTTCTTTCTTTCTTTCTTTCTTTCTTTCTTTTGTTTATTTTTGAGAGAGACAGAGACAGAATGTGAGTGGGTTAGGGGCAGAGAGAGAGGGAGACACAGAATCCAAAGGAGGCTCCAGGCTCTGAGCTGTGAGCACAGAGCCCGACGTGGGGCTCCAACTCATGAGCTGTGAGATCATGACCTGAGCCAAAGTCAGATGCTTAACTGACTGAGCCACCCAGGCACCCCAATACCTCTGATTCTCAAAGACAACCTGTTTCCTTTCTCTTCACACACCTAATATATGATGGAAGAGTAGGGACAAACTAATCAGAGGGATACTGTCATTTGGAAAATTAGAAAGGGAAAGCAGAGAATTCACTGGTTTCTTTGCCATCTTCTCTTGGTCTTCATGTGGTCTCTGTTCCATACATGTCTGTGTCCAAGTGTTTCCTTACTATGAGGATACCAGCCCAATTGGATTAGGACCCATCCTAATGACCTTACTTTAATTTGTTAACCTCTGTGTATATTCCATGTCAAATAAGGTCACATTCTGAGTTACTGTCTTCCTTCATTTTGACTACAACTGATGAATTTTGGAGGACACACTTCAACTCATAACACTGCATATATGTATATATATATATTTACTGTTTATTATCTATCTTCTGTATTGAGCATACTTCTCTGATACTTGTTTATTCATCCACTGATAGACATTTTAGGTTATTTCCATTTTATGAACTTTTGTTAGAAGCCATGGGATGGTCACATGCCTCCTTTTCTCTTAGATAAATGCCTATGGGCAGAATGGTTGGATCAGATTGTAGGTGTATGTTTAACTTTTTAAGAAATTCCAAAGTGATTGCCAGGGTGGTTACCTCCTCTTACGTTACCAGCAGCAGTATATGAGAGTCCCAGGCCCTGCACATCCTTGCAGCACTTAGTATAATCAGTCTTTTTCATCGCACCCTTTCTAATAGGTGTTGATCTCATTGTGGTTGTTAGTTATGTGCAAGTGATCTTTTGATTACAGCCAATTCCACATGCCAAACTCCCCCTCCTATTTCTTTTAAACTAAGTTTCAGGTCTCTTTTATTTTATCCTTTCCCTTAGTATTTATTTTCCTTTATTTTTCCTTTATTATTGTCCCCTTCTCTTTCAAGATAATGGTGGCTGCCAGACTTGAATGAGAAGCCACACTCCTAATTTAATAGTTCTCCTTACACGTTTTACTCATCTGAGTTTTAGTGGACCACTGACACTTGACACCTTTTAATGTTCCACCTCTTACTGTGTCTAAAGCGTATGGTTTTCTGGAAACAAGGCAGCTGCTTTCTGACTCTTGATTCCCTTTCATTTCTACTCACAAACCAGCCAGGTCTTTCCCACATTCATCTCTTCCTCGCAAAGCCTTATCACATCAGCCTTTAGCATCGGACGCATACTAGCTGTTGGCTCGTTAGGTGTGTGGTTTACCTTCTATGCTACTACAGGAGATAGTTACACCAAATATTTTGCCATTGAATGACATGGGTTCCCATCCCTTCAACCTCTATCATCACTCTCCTTCCTGCCTATCACCCAACCTACAAGGCAACAATCACATATTTCAGTCTTGTCTTACAGCAGCACCCTTTTTACAGTTCACTTTGCTGTATCAGGTTAAAGAATTTAGCTTCTGTAGACACGGCAATGATATCTCTGTAGCCTAGCATTATTTATTTCTCGTAAAAACTCATCAGTTAGTATCATCACCACCACCTTCCTTGAGTGTCTTCACAGAGTCCAGTCCCCTCATGGGCCTTAGAATCCTCCCCCAGATCTTCTCTATCCAGTCAACCAAGGAAAAAAAAAAAAAAGAGCACATGTGCAAAGGAGCATGTGACAGATATTAAAGGCAAGCTCTGAAAATGGCATGTATTAGTTCTGCCCACATTTTATTGACCAGAACAGTTCCATGGTCCCACCTAACCTCAAGGGGACTGGAAAATAGGTCTGTCTTGAAAGGAGTGATTGGGTGAACATGTAATTCTAAGACACAGGAGAATTAAATAACATATGTAGAACCCTCAGCATAGTGTCTGATGTCTGTAGGAGGGATTCCATAAATGCTGGTTACCAATACAGAAAGAATTTTACATACTCATTGGTCTCAATAAACTTTTGAAGAATCTCTATTACATATCTGCACAGCTTAATCAAATATATCATTAGAAATAAGATGACATTTTCACTTATTGAAATTCTGACAGCTCATAAATCCTAAAATTCAGGATCCACTGTGAAGAACAAAAAAGTGAGATGCACTCATTTCTGTATGCAGACAGGCTTGCATAAAATTGCTCACATATGCCTGTACTTGAAGAGACCAGTGAAGAAAGCACTACAATATCCTTTCGTTGTGCTCTCGTGAACCTTTCTAGACATACCTTTAGTTAACTGTGTATTGCTGCTTTCCTTATAGCCTATAGAAAGGGTGGATGTGATGTCCATGAGATGGCCCTTTGTCGTCCTCAGAACAAGGGACAGTTACTGTACAGAGGCGAAAGCATGTTCTCTTTCTCTCTTGTTCTGGAACATTAGTGAGAAGTATAGGCTATCACTGTAAACATCTTCCTCTGCCTGGAGTTTGGGAGCACATTCTCTTATCTGCTCCATCTACAATAGCCCGTGTTCATGTGGGTTTCTTGTGTGGTAAGCATGTGCCTGAGAAAGAGAATTTTATCTTTTAAAAAAAAAACACCATCTGATTTTTACAGGATTACAGAGAGGGAAGAGCACCAAGCAAAAGCAATAATAATGTTAATGAAACCAATGGCTGAGGAGAAATTTCTGGTGAATGTCAGTCATGAGGAAAAATGTCAGAAAAAGACATTAATGTCCCCTTATAGAAGAAGTCTCAGATGCCACTGGCATTTGAAACAGTTGGAAAAGGGCAGATTTTTCCGTAATAATGTTCCATTCAAATCAGATCCACGATGGGCACACAGGGTCACCCAAAAGGTTCAACTGAGTTCTCCACTGATTTCCAAACTAAAGATTCCAAGTTAAGTAAACTTCAAGTATGCAGCGACTTATTCTAAATCCCAGAGAAAATGAGATGCTGATGTCGACTGTTTGTGCCGTATCTTTCCCCTGATATGATGGTAAGAACGTTATTTCTTCTTTCTTAGAAACAATGCTTTTGATTCCAATTCTCTTGTTTTCTTCCGATTCACTTCATCTTCAAGCCAAGTGTTAAGTAATCTAAGGGCTATTTTCATAATTTTAGCTGTTAAAACTATGTTTGGAATGAAGTTAATACCTGAAGATGTACGCAGGGGCCATCAAATATTCAGAAACCTGATTGCACACTGAAAATACCAAAATTAGATGGTTTTCCCTCATTTAATGGACTGCCATGAATACCACTTGAGAGTGATAAAACTCAGGGCATCAGAAAAAGCTCAAACTGAAGGAAGAGAAAGACTCATAAGCAGGACTAGAAGCTCATTTCTCTAGAAGTCAAAACACCAGTCTGCACAAGGTCAAAAAATCTAAATCATAGAAGAGGGCAGAAAATAATCTAAATGGGAACAGTTTTAAAGACATTTACACGTGGATTAGGGTTGAACCAAGCTGCATTTTAAGGCTTCAAAGATCAAGCTGGTGAGAGTAGATGTGCCTCAACACCATCACATAAGGGATTGAAAAAAGTCTGTACAACTTCCATGGAAAGCAGAATGAGCCATGGAAAATTGCCTTTGATAAAAGAACGTATTAATCATGTTTAAAGCATTGACTCCAGACTGCAAAAGCGGCCCTATCTTTATTGCAAGCAGGGATTCTTGGGGTGCCTGGGTGGCTCAGTCGCTTAAACATCTGACTCTTGATTTCAGTCCAGGTCATGATCTCAGAGGTTCCTGAGTTCAAGCCCCAAGTCGGGCTCTGCACTCACAGTGAGAAGCCTTTCTCTCACCCTCTCTCTCTGCCGCTCCCCAATGCACATGCACGTTCTCTTGCACTCTCTCTCTCTCTCTCTCCAAATAATAAATAAACATAAAAATAAACATTAAAAAAATAAAGAAGCAATTCTCAACCACAGCACTACTAACATTTTGGGTCAGATAATTCACTCTTGTGGGGTCTCACCTGTGTGTTGTGTAACTTTTTTTTGTTTTGTTTTGTCTTGTTTTCTTATGTGCTGGTAGCACCTCTCCAGTTGCAAGAGCCAAAACCACTTCAGGCATTCCCAAAATCCCCCGGGGAGCAAAATTGTCCCTGGTTGAGAAACACTGATATCAAGGGATTTTATCCCCTAATGTGGGAGTGGCTAGATAATTCCTTCCATGTTTTTTTTTTTTCAATGATTCCATGAATTCTCTTTTGGTCAAACCAAAAGATTTCTTTATTCAGTTTGTCACAACACCCACTGTGAACTTATTCATTATCTTCTCCACTTCCTGATGCCCTTTCATGCTTCCTCCCTTCTTTCTCAAAGTTACCCTACATTCTCTCTCCCAACCATCGTTTTAGATTATAACCTCCTTGTGGCCATATCCTTACCGTGGCTTTTGTTTTATTACAACTTATGAGACTTACAGACCTTCTCTTCCCACTAATAGCCAAATCAATATTCTGTGTAACTAAAGCTGCCAGGAGTGTCCAGAATATAGAAACTCTCAGATGTCTTTTGAGAAACACAGGTCGTGTGAGCCTGATCAATTCCTGGTCACAGATTCCTCTGTGGCCGAACTCAAAGTCCACAAGAAGTCTGCTGAGGTGTGAACACCATGGCCTCTGCTCCATCTTGAAATTCTAATTGTACGTTTCACCTGATCTGGGTGCATTTTGTCCTTGAACCCATAAGTCTCAACTTTTCTTTAAATGGGCTTATATTGCCCGATCTGAAGGACTCTGCCTGGTAAAGCCTTCTAAATATCATTCTATCTGTTCACTTGGGATTTTAAATTTCTTTTTAAATTGTGCCAGCATTTTCATTAGCATTGTTATTCTTATGGTTCTCTGGTTACAAAGTTACATAGGTTATGAGTGAAGTACCTGACCCCCAATTTTCCCATAAGCCCTGCTAGTGCTTAGTTCTTTTTGGAAACATATGTATCACTTTGTAACAGAAACAGTTGACCCTAGAAAGACCTAAAAAGTGATTTCATCTGGCTCTCATTTGCCACCCATTTTATAAATAAGAAAACTGAGACCCACAGATGAGGATAGGGATTTGTTTCCTGCTTTGCTCTGTAACCACAGAGCTCACGGCAGCATTTGGTGCTCAATACAGTATATTCCCTTAGCTTAGATTTGCTGCTGTAAGTATCTTTTTTTTTTTTAATATCAGGTTATTACCTTGTAAAAGAGTTCTGATACATTAGTGGTTTTTATTGAAAGCCACCTCCAATCTGTTTTGGAAATAGGCAAGGTATAAATAGTAAATAAATAATGAGCCAAGGAGCAGAGAGGTTTTTACAGCTTCTTGGCAGCAGAAATGAGACTGGATCCTACTTTCCAACTCCAAGCCCAACCCTCTCTCCATAGCATCCTGTTTTCCCCAGGCAACTGTGGGTCTCCCACTTTACATCCTTGTGGTCTGGAAGACTCAATAAATAATCACCATGGCATTGCCAGGTTTACTCCCAAATGTTTCCCTTAGGTGTTGAGCTAGGCCAAAGTTCAAAATCAGAGATACCTGTGTTGCCATCTTACGTGAGTATAGCATTACCTGACCAGTGGTAAGGTCATTTTGGCTTATTTTTTGTAGAAGTATAGGTTATACACAGTGATTCACAGTTGTTTTGACTCTGGTTACAGAAACACATTGTTTATTCTTTGAAAGGTCACACAAAAGTGGGACTGTTCATGTGGGTTTCGTTAGCACCAGGCTCTAACCTGCCCAAGAGAAGGAAGCTTACAGATTAGCCCCACGATTTCTACCATTAACTCTTTCTTCATTTGTTTTCATTCTTTTATGTTCTCTGGAACAATAGTCAACAAAGAAAATGCAGAAGGGTTCAGACATAACATTTTTTTTTAAGTCTGAAACAACAGTAAAGGTCCAAGAAAACAAATTCAATGTGGGAAAAATAGTATAGCTGGTCCTGAACCAAGTTAAAGATGGGGGAAATAGGAAGACAGGGATAAACAGTGAATGAACATGGACCTGAGTTTGCACACCTGCCAACTTCAGATGGAACATGACCTGTAGTTGGGTTTTGTTTGGTAGGCATGCCCACAAAGACTTAATAAATTTGGACATCCTGCTCATCTAAATCTCTGGCTCTTCCTAGAAAAAAAAAAAAAAAGAAAAACTGTACACAAAATCTTGGGTTTTAGCACAGTCACCATGGGCTGGGAACGAGCCACAGGGGGCACTTTCTTAGAGGAAAAAAACAAAAAACAAAAAACAAAAAAAAAAAAACCACGTGATCTGTTTCTTTCAATCCCCAATGCTGATTGCCATCCCAGTAATGGTACTTGTCTGGTTCCCAAGCGTGTCTTTATTCACGTGCCGTGTAATAGCAACTTCTTGTTTTTATTAGAGACCCGCTTTCCTAAGTACTTGCCTTACTTTCATTTCCCCCAACCTGTACTCACACCTAGAAGCCCAACTTCAGAGATTAAGCCCAAAGTTTCAAGATTTACTCTAGTTTATAAAGGCTTTCAAAACTCTTACCTGCTGCTTCCATACATCTTGTTACGTTCCTTTGACAAATCTCTTCTTGGCAATGAACTGAAATGCACAGCACAGCACAGGCAGGGCTATCAATTTCGACTCAAGTGATGGGCTTCATCTGAACCTGTCCCAGCATCATGGCTGCTGGCTCCATTTCCACATCATGGCTTTCATTTCTTGGTACAGTGGGCAAAATCTGAGACTTGTCTACCGAAGTTACCACTTAAAGGGTACAGAGAAGCTATAGAGAGTAATTTTAATAAAGCATGGAAGATCAATCACTCTTGGGGAGAAAAAGGACTTAAAAAACCCCTTCAAACAATTTATGGTTAATTTCCAAACTGTCTATGCACTGTTAATTATAAGACTATACATTTGGCTATTTGCAATTTTATTTCTTCGAAGCACTTTCTCTGATTAACTTTGATTCCCAAAACTCTCAACTCTGCTGCCATTACCACCTTTGTTTTCAGTCACAAAGGTAGTTTATTACTTCAGTAATAAGATATATAGATATATTTGTATATCTATACTTATCTATATATCTTTCTGGTCTCCATCCTGAGTCGTCTTAGGACCTGCAAATTATATTTGGCTGAGTGTTGGTGAATTTATTGATCTATTACTGAGGTGGCAACTTGTGCCTTTTTTTCTTGAAATTGGTGTTCATTTTTGTTTAACATTTTATTATAAAAATTTCAAAAATAGAGATTAATATATTAAACCTTCATGTGTTTATCATCCAGGTTTTCCAATTAGCAATATAGAGCTAATCTTATTTTCTCTCTCTTAAATTATATATTGTGTTTATCATACAGATATGTAACTTTTTATCGTTCTAAGAGACAATAATCCCTAATAATCCAATGCCATTATCTAATTGTTAATATTGACTAAATGTTATTATTACTATTTTTACTGGAAAAGATTTCCACTAATATCTACACTGTGTTCATATTTCACCAATTTCTTATAAATGTATTTTCTCAATAAAAATGAACATTTTATTTTTCTGTTTGAATCAAGCTGCTCTTTGATCTTTAAATTGTGGCAGGAACACTTAAGATGAGATCTACCCTCTTGAATGCTTAAGTGCACGATGCAATATTGTTAAATATAGAAAACGACCTTGCACAGAAGATACCTAACCTTCATTCATCTTGTACAACTGAAACTGTATACCTGTAGAACAGCAACTCTTTGTTGCCTCCTCTCCTAAATCTTGAGCAACCACCATTCTGTTCTGTCTCTGAGTTTGACTATTTTAGCTGTCCTTGTAAGTGGAATTGTGCAGTATTTGGTCTTCTGTGACTGGTTTATTTCACTCAGCGTGACCCTCCAGGTTCCTTCATGGTGTCACATGTAGTAGAGTTTCTTTCTTTTTCTGAGGCTGAATAATATTCCATTGTGGGCTGTACTCATTCATCCAGTGATGGACATTTGTTTCCATATCTTGGCTATTGTGAGTAATGCTGTAGTAAACATAGAAAGGCACACATCTTTTTTAAGATCCTGCTTTCAATTATTTTGGATAAACACCTAAAAATGGGATTGCTGGAGTCTATGGTTTTTCTATTTTTATTATCTTTAGGAAACGCCTTAACATTTTCTATAGAGGCTCCACCATGTTACATTCCGACCAATAGTGCCCAGGGGTTTAAATTTCTCCAAATCCTCCCCAATGCTTGTTATCTTTTTCTTTTGGATAATGTCTTTATACACACACACACACATATATGCATATATATGCATATATATAAACATATATATGTGTATGTATATGCACATATATGTATATATATACATATATATGTATATATATATGTATACACACACACACATATATATATATATATACGTGTATATATATGTATATATATATAGCTGATTGACTCAAGGATTTACACATTGCATTTGTTTGCTTTGCTCTGTAACAGCCCCCCGCCCCCCCACTTTTCTTTCTTCCCTGCAAATTATACATAGAAAGACATGAATTCTGTAGAATTTCGTCCATTCTGTGTGGCTGATTACCTTCCTGTGGTGTTATAAAATGGATAAACTCCTGAATTTTCTGCAATGCTTGCCATCTAGGAAATTATCTGGAGGTAGAAAAGATCACCCCCAGAGGGCTCAAGCTTCCTGGACCATTCTGGTGGATGAAGGGAAGTAATATTTTAGCACATTTTTAAGAAGTGTTTGTCACACCCCATGTGGGAAGCAGTCCAGCAGGACTGGACTAGAGAGACAAGAGGAGATGGGAGCCCATGCTAGTTTTGTGGATCTCAAACTGCGTCCACGAGTGGCCTCTGGGAGGAATGCCCCAGAATTCCCACAGTGAGGCTGACCTCAGCCTGCCACTTCCATAAGGCAGCCTGCTTATTATTTGTTTCCTGTGTTGGGCATCAATATATAAATATCTGATTTTATTTGAAAAAAATTAAAAATACTTTTGAAAGCCACTATAGAAGACTTATAGAAAACACTTGGGTTTGTGATGGGGGAGATCTGACTGCTCTCCTAAATTGCCTTAAAGAACTGGAGAAGTTCAGTAAGTCACTTACCCCTTGGGGATTCCATTCCCCTCTCTGTTCCACTCGGATATCCCTATGTGCCCTGCATATCTTACAGGGTTGTCGTGAGAACCCAGAAATTGGGACAGTTTGAAAGCATTTTGCACAAAACAAATCGTAAGACTTTGTTTTCCCCATTTTTTTCTTTTTTAGTTATAAACATGACTTAACAACAGAGAGGTTTTAAGGGGATCAAAAATCACTTAGATATCCCTGGAGAGAGAAAGTGCTATTAGTGGCAAAGCTGACGTGAGAAATTTAAAAAAAATAATAATGGAAAACAACTTACTTTGCAAGTTTGGCGTGCTGTCGTGACTAAATATACACTGCTGAGGAATCTGTGTGTTAGGCTGAAAATACATCTCTAGGGATCTAAAGACAGGATAAGATTTTCTCAGTAAGATAAGGTGGCAGATTCTGTTTTTAGTTAGGATGGGGACATCAGTGAGGAGCTCTGGATTCCTGACTCTGACAGTGTTTAAGAGCTGATTCTTGTGCTTATTCTTATATGCAAATCCCAGGAGGAGAGACAGTTGGAGCTTCCTCCCCTGTAGACCATCAGGAATCTGATGATTTCAATCCCATATCACGTAACACAAGTTTTGTGGGCTCCCTGAATTTTTCCATGCAGTGTCATTCTCTTTAGATTGAGCACAAAGCACTACCCACAAGAGTCAAGCCACATATCAGAAGTTCACAAGGCATTCCAGAATTCATTAAAAACAGACCTAAACACCCCATCTTCCACAGTTTAGTGTGTGTTCTAAGTAGAACGGAAAGACCAAGTTATTGAGGTATGCCATTACCACAATGACAATCCTCTCTTTACTGCTCGATGACTCTGTATGAGTCTGGCTAGCTGCTCGACCTCCCTTTATGTGTGTTTTCACCTGTACAACAGAAATCCTACTATTACTACTACTACATTAATATAAAATAGGTAACAATCATCATCATTATCACCATTTATCTAGAAGAGTTATCAAAAAGGTTAAATGAGATAAGATAACTGCTTTAAATTATAAAGGGCCATGCAATTTCATACACTAGAGCTATTCCCAGGTCATACTGGCCTGCCTTTGGAAGGTGTTGGAATACAATCTAAGAGTGTGTGGTGTCCCTTTGTTTGCTGGTTCCTCATAAAATACTTTTTTTCTTAATAGGAGAATATGTGATTGTATCTTGACCACCTCATTCAGAGAAAGGAAGTTTACATGCCAGGATGACTAGGTAACAGAGATGGAAAGTACATAATAAAGGAACCACTGGAGATGCTTTTTATAATTTATAGGAAAATGAGGATTGTGAATGCCTTTTTCTTTTCTTTTCTTTTCTTTTCTTTTCTTTTCTTTTCTTTTCTTTTCTTTTCTTTTCTTTTAAATCAAGGGAAACCTCGAAACGGACCTTTGTTTTTCTTCTGTCTAGCACTCTAACTTTCTTTGGGCAATTTCTTTTGCCCCATTCCAATCATGTGGCTTTTCGGGTTCCCGGTTACAGTTGTCAAACCTGCTGGTGCTTGTGGGGACCAGACCTGCTGTCGGAGAGGCCATCCCCAGACCACAGTGATGGCTGCAGGGTGGACATGTGCTTCCAGTTAGCAAGCCGTGTTTGTCCCAAGAGATTTTGTTTTGGGCTTAAGGAATGCACCATGCTTTTAGGATTATGTTTCTAGGAGTGTTATGAATAAAAGACCTGTGGAAATGATCTTTCCCACAAGTAGCCATAATTGAAATAAACACAAGGGAAGAAGAGGGCTGAAGATCAGCTTTGAGTTTCTATACCTGCTGTGCCAGAAACCAGATCTTCCTTTATTATATCCTGGTTACAAAGAATAATAAATTAATTCTTTTCTCTTTTCAAATTAAACCTCTTATGACTGAAAAAGTAATCAACTTCTTATAAATACTACCTGTATTGAATTCCAGTACAGATGCTTTTATAATTATTACACATTGATACTTTAAAATGTCGTTTGTTTGTTTGCTTATTTATTTATTTATTTATTTAAACTCCAAACATTAGGTATGAATTAGGGAGGGTAGAGGAGAGTGAGGGCACTTGATAAGAAGTAATATAACTAAAAAAGGCAATTGTTATGAATTACAAATTCTTTTTCAGGTATACCTAGTAAGATTTTTAGTCTAGCCTCTACCCAGAAAATAAAGACCGTATGCTCAAAATATCCATGCTGATCATAAAACAGATGCTCAATAATCTGATTTAGAGGCTTTGTTTCCTAAGAGGATTTTGTTATATTTTGAAATTAATCAATAAATACAAGTAGGATATGAGCCTTCCTTTCAAAAGCAGCTAATGTTTTTATCTTTCCCAAAATACTTTTCAGATAGGGTCTCAGAGATCTTAGCTTCAGGTATTATAATTAATTCCCATAAATTTAAAAAGGAGGGTATTTGTTACATGGCATGAAATAGCTCATAACATTTTCCATGAGGATTAGGAGCTTATGCTTGGATGATACACAGATACAGAGAATAACCAGAAGAATGGGTTCTTGGAAAGCCCCACTGGGCTCCAGGCTGCTTCTCAACCTACAATACTCTAGATGAAATGACTAGAACCTTCATCACCATTGCCACAAGAAACAAGCACTATTCCCCTCCTCATTGCACTATCTTTTCCGTTTGCCTGCCGAGGACCATTTGTGGCTTCTTCTAAATCTCGCACAAGTGTACCCATGTGGAAGAATGCAAGAAAACTTTTTGGTTTTCCAGCTCTAGAGGATAGGAAGCCTGCTGGAAAAGATTTAGAATAGGTGCAGTGTCCCCTGCATATTTTACCTTATTTTTGTCTCATATCAACTTTGTATGATAGTTTTTTTTTTCCCCCCTATTTTAGAAATGAGAAGACTAAGGCTCCATGAGGTGGGGCTGGAATGAGAAAATCCTTTAATCCAAAACCCGTGTCTCTTTCACTTTATCACTGCTACTTGCCCTGATCATTTCTGGAGCTTAAATGCATGTTCTATTAATATTTCTTTGCACTACCATTTTAACATGACCAGGATAGTTGTCAAAGCTGTCACATTGTAGAAGGCATTTGTCATCTGTATTAGCCCCTGTTCAGAGATGAACATTTTGAGAATGGAAACAACAACCGGGTTAGATGTGTCTGGGTTCTGTTCATTTGGGATTTTCTTATATGGCATGTTCTAGGACTGTATGCCACACACCAAAAAATCTTCATGACTGTCCTTTGACTGAACCCAATTTGACATTTTCAACAGGCCCATTGTCAAAATAGCTAATACAAACCACGGTCTTGTTCAAGACCGTTTAAATATCTCCCCTACAGATGAAGTTATCAACGTGTGATCACAGAAGTCTCTTAGACATGGGAAGAATTAGTGGAAGAGTTGGTATACAGGAACAGTTCACCTGGATGCAACCTTTGCACCAATTCCCCTGGGTTGAAAAATGCCCGGTGTGAAATGGGAGGGGGAAATAGCAAAACAAAGAATCCTAAAATTGATGAGCTGGAATCAATATGTCCAAAGTCAAAGTTAAACCTTCTAAATAAAGCTAGAAGCCCATGTAATCTTCATTTGAATTTTTTGTTGTCGTTCCTGAAAAAAAAAAAAAAGATTACTAAAATGTAAATGGAAGACTGTGTGGAAAACTCAAGGTTGGCCTGCATCCATTAAAACACTATCTGTTGGCAGAAATCAGAAGGAAGAGGACACCGCTATTGTTTCAGAAATCTGTCAATTTCTATTCTAAATGTCAGGACACCAGCCATGACTTTGCTAAAAGATAAATTTTTATCAGGAAAAGAGTGAACTTAGGGCTTTGAATAGTATAAAATTTTCATGCCGGACATATAAATAAGGTAGAACAAGGGAAGGAGGAAAGAAAGGGACTGTATACAAGCTCTGCTGATGCACTGATAGTTGTTAGTTGTTCTGAGTGGCCAATAATTATAAACCGTGGCTCATAGTGAGTTTTATAGTTTAAAGTTCACCAACACATCCACTGCCTGTTGGTTGTAAACTCAACTACTAACCATCCTTCACACCAGAGAACTCATGTAAGCCAGTTTACCGTTGAGCCAATTTCAAGTCCTTTTAGTAATTATAGTTAAACTCCAATGTTGGGATTGGGCTGGGAGGGCTATATGCCTCATACAAGTTTGTATATTACAACGAAAGCAAGATGTAGAGTAAATCTAGTGTACAAACATGTATTAGTAAACTGGCATGGAATATGACTTGTACTGTAGGTTGAGAAATTCCTACTCTGTGTCCTAAAGCACTCTGACAAGCACCTTGCATAGAAAGCTTTTTCTAACAGGATACATTCTAGTGGTAGAATCAACTAGCATCATAATGGCGTCAAGTGGCAGGAACCATAGAGGAGGTACAGGAATGTGAAGCCAGGAAGGTTCCAGAGCTCAAGTACCATACTCTGTTATTGAACTGCAAAGTTTGCTGGCTCTCTAAACTTCTTAAAGGTTGGGAAAGCCCATGCATTCTTTCTAACTGACTCTAATTCCTAATATCACTAGGCCGATTTAAAAAACTCTCTGGTGTGGATTTTGACAAAGATATATGAAGTGTCAAATAATCATATCAGAATGTGTCAGTTCCTGCTTCTGGTAGTTCATTTGCTAGTTAAACACCCTTGGAGTGCACATTTCTGATGAGATGCAGGTTTCACCTGAGTGACCCTAGGGTACAGATTAGTGTTGAACAACGTGAAAACATATGTTTCACTATTTGTACACATTTATTTTTAAAGTAAATTATCAGGCAGACAATAAAGCACAGACCTGTATCCTTCGTGCCATTTTTGGAGCTGTTCCTCTGTGTACAGAATACTTCGAGTGTTTCTTTGTAGGGCAAGTGTAACAGAAGTTGACCTTTGCTATTAGGTGTCATTTCCTTTGCCCTGGAACCCACAGAGAGCACTCTCTTGGACACCGATCGCTGACTACCTTACATGGTCACTTAACTGTTTCACTTAACTCTTGTGTCCCCCAGTAGAGAAAGGCCTGGCATCATGCCTCTATAGCTCTTTATTCGTCTACTGTAGAGATGCATACGTTGGATCCCTCAGAGTCATGCTCAATAGATTATTTGCTGAATAAAGGAATATATGAGAA
This sequence comes from Prionailurus bengalensis, assembly GCF_016509475.1. Classification (NCBI taxonomy): domain Eukaryota; kingdom Metazoa; phylum Chordata; class Mammalia; order Carnivora; family Felidae; genus Prionailurus; species Prionailurus bengalensis. The sequence goes on from NC_057351.1 coordinate 63,183,096, forward strand.
CATGAAGAAGCCATGAAGGAAAGTACTGCTTGTATTGGGGGGAGATTTGTCTTTTTAACTTTGTGGCACACACTTCTAGGGCAGAAGACTTGTATGGTCTTTGATTTTGGAAGCAATATACATTGAGACATCCATTTTGATAGCTAAAGGCAGGTGTCTTAATGCTCCCCGGCTGCAGCCTGCAGCAAACACCACCTTGAGAAGGCTGATGGGGGCAGTGCCATATAAGTGCATTATGGATCTTGTGCTCTAGGTGTCCACCAACCCCCATCCCAACAAATACGCACACGGTCTCACATCCAGCCCTGCCATTTGCTTTGTTGCTTGGCATTTACACAGCAGCAGATGTGCTATAAATAGACACACAGCAACAGGGCTGGCATACCAATGGACCCAGAGGTGAGACATCTGGTAAAACAGATGCAGCGTGGCAGGGGAACACAGACTGCCCAGAAAGTGCTCATTGCCCAAGATCAGCGCCAAGGATCTGACCAGTGCCTGCCTCGGCACCGTGCCCTCCAAACAGATGGGAATAGGTTTGAGCCAATAAGAGTACATGGAGAAAGTGGTCAGATTGCTTCTGAGAAGGAGTGGCCTCTGCCAGAAAAGTTGAAGCAGCCCTTTTTCTTTTAAAAGTCAGCTCTTCACCGTCACCTGGGCACCACCCATCCATCAAGTCCCGTCAAGCAGTTTTTGCCCACGTTTCATCGTGGCAGAGCAAGCCCTTAAATAAATGCCTTACCTTGTTCACGGAGATGACAGGAGGATTAATTAATGTTAGCAAAGCTCCGGCAAGATCAATGGATGAAAGAAAACTCACAAAGTGCATTATTAATAATGGAACGAGGTCACACTCCATAAAAGCCCCATAAAAAGTCCCATTTTCCGTGTAGAGCAGTCATTTTGTATTAGAGTCCCACTTTTTATTGAAATATTTAACAATCATAATGCATTGTAATTTGTGTCCTTAACTAGGGAAAAAGTGCATATAGGAGAAATGCTGGGGAGAAAGCATTTAATCCACTCATCTTTTTACTCCTTCTGTGTGGTCTAGACACAGGGTCCTTTTTCCCCTGAGATGATAAGCCTACTTATCCATGGCCCTAATACTCTCCATTCTTTGCCTTCAGTCAATTAGCGACTATAATAGGAAGAACAACAACTAACTGCAAGGAACACTTGAATCTTCAGATATGCAAAAATAAGGTGCGAGATACATTGGTGTGAAATAATGTCCTTGAATAATAGAATTCTCTTATTCTCAGGTACATCTGGCACTGGAATGAAGCTATCAAAGTATTTCTGAAGTGGAGGTCTCTAGGGGGCCTATATTCGACAGGAACAATCAAGATAAACAGCAATGAAACTAGACAATAGGAACTTGGAATTAGCATAATTTCTTGCATGGAAATGTCTCTTTGCTCACATTTCTAACTTTCTGAATCTCCACCTTCTATCAGTATTCCTTGAATTTCATCCTTCATTGTGAGGCAAACCAGATCATCTTAGCTGAAAAATCTTCTCTTGTGCCTTTACATCCATTACTACCTCTTTTACTGTATTTGCAGTTTTTTATTATGACATTTCATTTTGTCATCTACAGAGAAGGCACACTTTGTTTCACCAAAGTGATCATAAACTCATATAAGGCAGAGTCACTGCTTCGTTCCCTACAGTCTCAATTACAGTCTCAGTTATATGAATACAGGATGTCCTTCAAAAAATACCGGTTGATTGACGCTTAAAAAAAGCAATGATGGGGTGCCTGGGTGGTTCAGTCAGTTGAGCATCTGACTTTGGCTCAGGTCATGATCTCACAGTTTGTGGATTCGAGCCCACGCCGGGCTCTGTGCTGACAGCTCAGAGCATGGAGGCTGCTTCGGATTCTGTGTCTCCCTCTCTCTCTTCCCCTTCCCGGCTCATGCTGTGCCTCTCTCTGTCTCAAAAATAAATTAAAAAAATTAAAAGAAAATAATAATAAATGACATATGTGAAGCATTCTCAGGCATCATACTGACTGCTTTCATGCATTTCTTTTACTAGTCATCACAGTACTCTGTAAGGCGGATACCACTGTCATCTCAACTTTGTAGATAAGGACAATGAATCTCAAACAAGTTCACTAAGTCACCCACAACATGTACAGCTAGGAAGGTTCAGGTCCTTGGCTTCAATCCAATCCTGGCTGATTCCAGGGATCTACTATGTCATATTGCCTCTAAAATTCTTCCATGCCCACCCCTGGCAATGCATCATTTAATGCACATTTAGAAAACTTTTGTATTGGGGCGCCTGGGTGGCTCAGTCGGTTAGGCGTCCGACTTCGGCTCAGGTCATGATCTCGCGGTCTGTGAGTTCAAGCCCCGTGTCGGGCTCTGGGCTGACAGCTCAGAGCCTGGAGCCTGTTTCGGATTCTGTGTCTCCCTCTCTCTCTCTGACCCTCCCCCATTCATGCTCTGTCTCTCTCTGTCTCAAAAAAAAAATGTTAAAAAAATTTAAAAAAAGGAAACTTTTGTATTACATAATATCCTACAGATAAACTCTAATTCCTTAAATTAATGAAGAAATACACATAGATGAGAATACACCATAGTATTTGGCCAGTGAATATAATGGGCTGGACACAGCAGGTCTATAAAGAGGAAAGGTTGCTCTTTGAATATGGTTTCACTCATGCATTAAAACCACCCATGATGTTGTCTGTCTCCAAGTCATTTCAGTTGCCTCTGCTCTCAACCAGCAATGCTGTGGGGACTAATTAAATATTGCCTACAGGGTGTAGAGTAATAATATAATTGATGATAGGCCATCTAAGAGCTCTTCTACTATTATGAGATCATTTGAATACAACCATCTCTATGGTCCAAAAGCAGTAAATATCTTACAGCCAAATGGCTTTGACATTCAGGTTCCAGGCATTCTAATGCATGGGATAATTCAATGCACTCTAATAGCCTGAACTGGAGACTTGCTTTCTTGATTGACTCTTTATTAATGGTGAATTGCTAAGTTAGTTAACAGGATAACTGCTGGAAAATGGGAAGTAAAATCATAATGGCATATGTTTGCAGAAAATGACTTCTCTATAGTAAAGATTTATAACCTTATGCAGGCATTTGTTCATTCAATAAACATTTATTCAGCACCATCCCTGTACTAGTCATCGTTTTAGGTGCTGCAGGTACTAAGTTGAGTGATACTAATCCACCGACCTCTAGAACTTACATTCCAGGAAGCAAGACACAACATGCATGTATTTCACTCTGTTGCTATCTAACTTCAGATAGGGATGATTGCTATGATAAAGAACACAATAAAAGAAGAGAGGAGAAAGGAGGTAATAGATTGTCAGGAAAGGACTACATGGAAGTGACAGGGGCAGATACCGGAGTATTGAAAGGGAGCAAACAATGAAAACCTGGGAGAGGAAACTTTTCGGCAGTGGAACACCAAGCATGATCCTGAAGTGGGACAAACATAGGTCTGTTGGAGAAATACTAGACAGCCATACTGGCTACTATAAAATGAGTTAGGAGAAAGTTGTAGAAAACAAAATTGGAAAGGTAAGCAAGGGCCGGACCATATAAAGCCTGGAGGCCATCTTTGAATTTCCATGTGAAGCCATTGGGAAGTTTTGAGGAAAAGAATGGCCTGGTCAGATTTACATTGAGAAAGATCACAATGATGGCTATGTACATAATACTGTATAGGATGCAATGGAGAAGGAAAGGAGACTGATTAAGAGCTATTTTAGGATATGACAAATTTTTGGAGTATGGTTTAAGGATGGAGAACCTGAAAGAAGGTTCAGGATATATTCTTGAGACTGCAGCTGTCAGGATTGGGGGTTAAACGGATTGTGGTATTTGAGAATAAGAGAGGAATCCTATATTCAAGGGTTAAAAAGAGACTAAAAAATATTAAAACAAAAAAAAAATAGGCTTTACAAACTGTGTTCTTCTCAGCCACAAAAATTCCTCAGAACAGAACAAAATCCCTTACTCTTTTAAAGTTCTAAAATGAGTGTTGGGAGAAAGTCCTTGGGTCTAGTAATCTAGTCTAATCTCTGCTGTTAATTGACCCAGAACAGGCTGCCCTACCTCTCTGGGCTTCAGTTTCCTTTTATTTGAAAAGTAAGTGGTTGGGTCTAGTAATCTAGTCTAAGCTCTGCTTTTAATTACCCAGAACAGGCTGCCCTACCTCTCTGGGCCTCAGTTTCCTTTTATTTGAAAAGTAAGTGGGAATCCAGAATTAGAAAATGTTTAAGGTTCCTCCTAGCTACAGTCTTAAGAAAATGGTGAGGTTTAATAAGCAGTAAGGTTTAATGTTCACATACATAAGCAGTCTATAATCAGATGTATTTTCTCAAACTGAAAATGATCATTGATGACGTAGTTTCCTCACTAAAATTAGAATAGGTCCTATAATTGACAGGACCTTGGCAAGTACAATCTGAAGAATGGCAAAAAATACCTATCAGAGCTGAAACCATGGGTCTTTGAATCCTGCTGGATGCACCTACTTTACTTTGGAATCTCCACAGTGGAAACACTTCCCTTGTACCCTCATTCAGTGTAAGTACTAACTCCGTGGAAGTACTTTCCCTTCATGCTTCTCTCTCCTACACACACACACACACACACACACACACACACACACATACACACACACATACACAAATGTATTGCTTGGTTATAAAGGCATCTTGACACTAAAAATAATTCCTGAACCATATACCTTCCAATTAGGATAATTATGGTCAATGCCTTAGCATATATGTAAAAATTCTTTACCCTCTGAATGAAGAATATGACAATAAGAACAAGAACAAATATTGTAGATGAAAGAATTAGAATCTCTTAAAAACTTGAATGTTTTAAACGTAAAACAGAGTCGGGGCTCCTGGGTCGCTCAGTCAATTAAGCATCTGTCTTCGGCTGGTGGTTTGTGAGTTTGAGCCCCACGTCGGGCTCTGTGCTGACAGCTCAGAGCCTGGGGACTGCTTCAGATTCTGTGTCTCCCTCTCTCTCTGCCCCTCCCCTGCCCATGCTCAGTCTCTCTCTGTCTCAAAAATAAATTAAAAAAAACATTAAAAATTTTGTAAATAAAAAAAAATTTTTTAAATGTAAAATAGTCATCTTAAGGGACAGATGTTTACATTCTATTAATTGGTCTCAGCCTGGATTGCTCAGAAAAATAAAGCCTGAGCCCAAAGCTTATATACCACTATTTTATTAAGAAACAAAATTGGAGGGGCGTCTGGATGGTTCAGTCGGTTGAGCGTCTGACTTCGGCTCAGGTCATGATCTCACAGTCTGTGAGTTCAAGCCCCGCATCGGGCTCTGTGCTGATGGCTCAGAGCCTAGAACTTGCTTCTGATTCTGTGTCTCCCTCTCTCTGCCCCTTCCCTGCTCATGCTCTGTCTCTCTCTGTCTCAAAAATAAATAAAAACATTAAGAAAAAAAAATTTAAAAAAAATTGGAGAGAAGGAGATGTGAGCAAAAGGAGAGGGGACAGGGCAGGAACGGAAGCCAGTACAAAGACACACTAGAGAGTGGACACCACTGGAAGTGACGATTTGACATCGCAGACCTGTGTTCTGAAAATCTGTATAAACTGCTTCTCAAAGGGTCTGAGTGAGGGTTCGGCCATCAACACCTATATCTTCTTGGTCAAAACATATTACACAAGATGGTAAGTTCCTCACACTCCTGACTTGCACAAACAGGGGGACCGAGTGAAGCCTGGCAGTGCCCTGTTCCTCCCTGTCTGCAGGAAAGCTGTGGGGTGGGGGGACATGTGGTCTAGAAATGAGGTGAGGTGCTGTTAGGTTACCCCCCGCAGACAGATGGACAGAACCTTGCAGAGTGGGGCTCCCAGGCAGTGAGTGTCCGAAGTGGTACATGAAGTGTCTGATTCAAAGGGTCCCCCTTGCCCAGTAACCATACAGATGCAAAGTAGAGTGGAAACTGCCTCATTAGCAAAACACAGAAGAATGTCTTACGGTGTCAGTAAGTTGAGCATCCGACTCTTAGTTTCATGATTTCATAGTTTCTTGAGTTCAAGCCCCGAATTGGGCTCTGTGCTGACAGTGCAGAGCCTGCTTGAGATTCTCTCCCTCCCTCTCTCTCTCTCTTTCTCTCTCTATCTGTCAAAAATAAATAAATAAACTTTAAAAAAAAGTCTACCTTAGAGGAGTCAGCCCACACTGAAAATCAGGTGAGTTAACTATGTCAGTCTGACAAACACCAAACAAAATAAAACACAAACAATGTCACCTTGGGCAGCATTCACAAGAGCAGAGTGTCTAGAAATAGGAAGATGCTAATATTGTTCTGCTCCGTACTGGTCAGATTACACATAAAGGGGAATTTGATCACAGAGGGTGGCCATGGGAGCAGGGCCAGCTGTACATTATGCTAGATAAAGAGTCACAGAAAAAGGAATTGGAAAATTTGTATTTGTGAAATAAAAAGGAAATAAATTATGCTATTTATTTTATATCCTAGTACTTGAAGGATTTCAAATGGAAGGTAACTAAGACTCATTCTGTGAGGTACAGCCCATAGAAATAAAAACAATTGGTCATCAGAGAGATAAGTTTTTGGCAGTAAAACTGTTGAGTACAAGCTATTGCATGGATGCACTGGAGTGAGGTTGGATAATACCAGAGGTGTGAGTGTGCCTTGGGAGGATGTAGAAAAAGAACAAGGGATTTTCGAGTCAGAGAATACGTGTTTGGAAATAGAGCCTTGCATTTCTATCATTTTTAACTGGGTGATAGTTGATGTGTCACCTAATGTCTCAGTTTCCTCCTTAGAATACTGTGAACACCCTTAGGGTTCATACAAGAATTGTAAGATACAGGGAGGGGGGATGAGGAGGGGTTGTTCCAAGGACACCAGCATGCAGCTCTAAGAGGAATAAGTCCTGAGGCTCCCATGTGCAGCATGGGTGAGTGTCTTAATACTTTGCGTACTTGAAATTCACTAAGAGGTTAGATCTCAGGCTTTTCATTTTTAAAACAGTTGACTATGTACAGTGGTGACTGTATCAGTTGACTTATTGTAGGAATCGTTTAACAATGTTTTAACAATCGTTTAACAATCGTTTAACAATGCATATATCAAATCATCACACGTACACCTTAAATTTATTTCATTTTATTTGACAGTCATACCTCAGTAAAGCTGGAGAGAAAATGAGGAAGTTTCTCAGTAAAGTTAAAAAAATACAACATACAATATGTGGCTGCATAGGCATCTCTATAAAGTGGTGGAATAGTTCCTTAGAATCCTTAGAAGGAACAGCTTTAGCCTCACACACAAAGGGCTGATATTCCCAGGCACAGCAACAGCTTGTTTTCTACAGAGAAAAACCTGTGTTCTCCAGAGCCAACACACATTCAATGGCAAGAAATGTTATATTTTAAAATGGGGCTCATTTGAATGGAAAGAAAGGAGCTCAAATTGTAATGAGCCTCCAAGGCATTTTACAAAATTCTCATTAGAAAATAACAGCCAACAGGCTGTATGGGTACCAAATCTAAGAACAAATAACATGAATGAGATGCTAAACATTCAAAGCCTGTACCATTTGCTTAAAAGCATAAATTCAATTGGTCAGGTGCCAAATTAAATGTAAGAGAGACTAAGGAAATATTACCATAGCAGAAAACATTATTAGAAATTAAGCAAATGAATAAACATTCCCCCCTCTGGTGAATATTTGTAGCAATTATTGAAAAAATTTGCAAGCATGTGGCATTTTAACAAACCTTACCATTATGTGATGTGCAATTGTATATGAGGAAACTCTGGGGTGTTCTGCTTTGAGAATTGGATGGTGCTCTGGCCTTGCTCCTAATGAGAGGCAAGTAAATAATGTAAAACATCAATTTGGCACTCAGATGGTGTTAACGAGTGAACAGTGCGGATCGCCAGCTCTTCTCAGTTGAGGCAGGTGACTCCACGTGTAGCAAGTGCCTAGATACAAAGCAGAGATTAGGCTCTCCAAAACTTCCATGAGATGCAGATGCTTTGTAGGAGACATTGTTTCAACTGGGCCTTCAGAGAAAAACCAGTATCATTTTCTTTTAAATTTCATTAAAGTCAGCTTGCCATCAGAAAAGTTTTCAAAGGCGTTTGAATCGCTTACTTTTGCTTGATATGATCTAACAACTAACTCATACATTTATCCGCCCATCCAATCACCATTCATTGTCCGTGTGTCCATCTGTCCGTCCGTCCATCCATCCATCCATCCATCCATCCATCCATTTAAAGTATGGTCCCTGGAGTTTTGCTGCCTGGTTTCTGAATCTGGAGCTTCCATTTAACGGCATAACCTTGGGCAAGTTCAATCACCTTCCTAAGCTTTAGTTTCCTTGTGTATAAAATGGGGGTAAATAATAGTACTTAGCACCATAGATTTAAAGCGTTTAGTAGCACTGAGTAGCAACATAGTTAAGCACTTAGTGTTAAAAGTAGTAGTTGTTATTTCATTCAAATTTTATGTGCCAGCTAACCAGCTCCCTTCCTTAATTACCTTCTACATAATATGTATGAGAGAAAATCACCCTCTTATTGAATAGTGCTCATCACCAGAAAGCAGAACCGTTCTCTAAAGATCCTGTAGGAGCCCCCAACATACCAACTCCTTAAGCTGGGCTGCTTCTTATGGGTAAAACATGGGGGCTTGTATTTTGAAGTTCTCCCAGAATTCAAGATAGCCTGCCTTGGACAGGGCAATCAGGACCAACCAGGACATGGTTTGGGATGTACATAAACTGCTTTGGCACTTTTCATTCCTAATGAACATCAGTTTGAAGGCAGTACCTGGCCCTTTGTGCACAGACTATCCTGAAAATAATCCTCCTCTTTCCTAAGGGACCTGAATAATGAGATAATGTCCCTGGGCCACCAGCCTTCACTCATGAGACATGTTTACCAAAACGCAACTGATGGTTTGAGTTCATTTTTATTTTCTTCACCCTAAAAAGCCCTTACACCACCTCCCCACCTCCATCACACATTCACACCACAGCATCTCTTCTCTGAAATATACTATGCCAAGTGAACTGGATTTAGTATCATATTAATCTAATTAATAAAAATGAAGCATTATTTATTGAAGTAATTAGGGAGATAATTAAAGGTGTAGAAACTTGAATTTAAAAGTGAGTTTTAGGGGGGAATCAAATTGTTTTACCCAATACCATAGGCAAATGCAACATATGTTACCAAGGGAAGATTCTTGAGTGCAGCTTCCAGAGAGATTAAGACTGACTTTTTATAAGCCCATGAAGTCCATGTAAATGAATGCTGCTAAAACACTTGAAAAATATATTTGCATAAAAAGCTTCAATTTGTCCCCAAGATATTATATAGATTGTTCTTTATTTTAAAAGCATCTTTGAAGGATAGGGCACAGATAAAAACCTCTGCTAGAGTTTTGGAAAACATAGTAAATGACTCACTATAACTGAGACATTTCTTGTCCTTCTCCTACCAAAAAACAAAAATCAAGATACATAAGAAGATAAAATTTAGAAATAGGAGCATAAATAAAGGCTAAAGAAAGTCATTTGCCAAATCCCAGTCTGAAGTTTTATGTTGAGAAATATTTTTTTGAATGCACAACTCACCTGAACAAGAAAAACCTTCCCAAATAAGGTAGGGAGGTAGAGGGAAAGGAGAGAGTGAGGCACAGGAGAGAGAGAGAGAGAGAGAGAGAGAGAGAGAGAGAGAGAGAGAGAACTAGCAATCTTTGAATGATTCATCTCCATAACCTCTGCATCTTGAAGTTGGGCATGAATGAGAGATAATTTATGTTCATTCATTTAACAGATATGTATTTAGTGTTTACTGTAGCCTCAGCATTCTTGTAAGGATGAGGAATAAAACAGTAATGAGAAAGGCAAAGTCCCTCTCACATAGAGTCACATTTCATTTGGGGCAGGACAAGTAATGTACACATAAATTAACGATTTGATTTCAGATAGTGACAGATGCTCTGAAAGAAGGAAGCCAGTGATGTATTTGTAAGTGTTGGCCTAAGAGACGCTATCAGAGGGCTGACATTTGAATGAAAGCTACCTGACAAACAGGGACTAGATCCTGAGGCAGCAGGAACAGCAGGTGCAAAGAGCCAAGGCAGGAATAAGAAGGGGTAGTGTGGCTCAAGCTTCATGGTGAAGTGGAAGGAAAGTGAGGGGAGTGGGGGAAGGGGGGCGGAGACTGGGTCACTCACAGCCTTAAGAGAGGCTGACCTGTATGTAACTAAGTAATTGGAGGTTGTTAAGCCTCCCATTTTTTGACTTGCCTTATTTTCAATTGTTCATATGACATTTACTTTTTAGTGATCATATATTAGGCTAAACATGGGGTTCATTAAGTTCCCAGTAACGTAAGTTATACAGGTCACCCTCTCTTCTCACAATGACATAAAAGTAGCAATTAATAAAAACCAAAGGAAAAAAGTCTATTACCTGGAGATTAAAAATATATATATATGTAACCATTAGTTCATGAGGGAGTCAAAACTATAATTTCAGATTATTTAAAGAATCATGAAAATTCAAATACACTTTCATTTCTAGCTATTAGCCAGCAGACGTGGTACCCTGAACTACTCTCCTACTAAAAACAACTTAAATGCCTGCATAAAATTTGTGGCAGAGACTGGCTAGATGTTCACCACCCTGTTTCCTTTCTCTGAGCATACAGGCAACCCCAATGTCACAAACCTTCTTGCATCTATCTAGAAGAAATGATCTGTGTAGTCCTTGTCTATGGAATGCGAGTTGATGTCTCACATTCAATCCAAGGCAGTTATAAGTAGGTGTACCTTCTCCAAATTCTCCACCCGCCCACCCCCCCACACACGCATCTGTTATCTAAAGTAGATCAGGATGACTCTGAAGGCACATGTTGAGAATGGCAGAGCCAAGGCATAGAAGGCATTCTGGACCAGTAGAATTTAAAAGTAATGTTTTCAAACCTCAGTGTCTCTGAATAATTGAGTGAAGCAGTGAAGCTTACTTACCTATTGACCTGTATTATTAATCTGTGTTACCAGGCAGACCTAAACCTTTGTTGTATTTAGCTTTGGAGAATTTGAGGTTGTAAATTTCTGCACCTGCTATTATGCTGCATAAAGAGAAATTGAGATCTCTAAGTAGGACATTGGCTTAATGATTGTTCCATGAGCAGGGAGGAAACATATGTACTATAGTAGCAAAACATGTGGTAAAATTGAGATGTTGGCCCTTGGGAAGCAGATTGTACACTTATGGAATTGAAAGCTCCAGTGTAAGGAGGGATTGGAGTTAACCAAATCTTTAGTGTCTGTGGGCAACTTACTTTTTTCTTTTTCTTTTGACAATGTATTCTAAGACAGAAATTTCACTCAGGAAATAAATTGCTTATTTACAAGGAAAAATACAAGAGAATTTAGAAAGTGCAGAAGTTTGGGACTTTTATGTTTTGGGAAAAACAAACAAATAATCCTACTGTTTATAGACCACAAAGATCAGCATGTAATATTGAGAAACTTGGTACAACAAATACTTGTTAAGATGCAGTCTTGCAGCAAACATCAGATTAATGGTATGGTCTGGGAGTATCAGCTACTCAGCCTCACTGTGAGTACCCACCCCTAAAGTCACCAAAGAGATGAGGAAGCAAAGAAAGACAGCTTATCTCAGAAATTTAAGAAAGAACTTGGGATTTTGTTGTTGGCACAAGAAATTGGAATGGAATAGACCAGAAGCCATCTATGTGCTTAAGGGATTTAATTGCCCAAACCCCCCAAACAAACAAACAAACAAAAAAAACCACCTCACCCAGCTCAAACTAAAAAAAAAAAAAAAAAAAAAAAATCAATAGTTAAAACAATGTATAGACCACCATATTTTCATGAGCAAGAACAGACTCTATAAAGTTACAAAGTCTTGAAGATAGATCTGCTCTCCTAAATTCATATTGATATTGTCATGAAGAAAATGATGAATTAAGAAACGACTACTTGAAGATGAATCCATGAAGAAAAAAATTGTCAAGGGCACCCCTGCCAGAGCAGAGAACCAGAGCCAAAAGGAGGAAATTCTCCCATTTCCAGGCCTTCACAATATCTTCCCAGCACAATTTCGGAATTACCAGACAAATGATTGTTTTGTGTCTTTTATTTTCTCCTTTCCCTAAAGAGAAGCATTTTCTGTGGCTATACTGACTACATGCCACACTGCACATTCAGTGTGAGGGAATCAGCAGACTTATGTTTTTAGTTTTTTTGTTACCAGCAAATGAAAAGCCATGTTTGGATTTGATGGTATTGACCGTAAGTCTCCAGGAGGTCTTGAAGCTTGAACTGGATACAATGACAGGAGGGGGCGTTAGTAAGTGTGATAGAATTTGGATGGCCAAAAGTTCTCTGCTGGATACCTGGTATTGAGAGGCAGAATTTAATCCCTCCCCTGCCCCAAGTTTAGGCTGCCATTAGTGATGTTTTTGATCAAAAGAATCTAGAAATGATGTTCTTAGACCTCTGTGAATAGGCCATAAGAAGTCCTGTAGATTCCACCAAGATCTCTTAGAACACCATGTGTAGAGCCCTGAGCTTCCTTACAAGTCCAACTACCCTGAGATAATCATGCTGTGAGAAGCCCAAGTCTCCTGCAGGACCACATGGAAAGGCTCTGAGACTACATGAAAATGGGGAGAGATCAGGCTGAACCCAGACTTATGGACATTATGCCAACACATTAGGCACATGAATGAAGTTCCCTAACTTAGCTATCAGATGACCTCAGTGATCCCAGTGGAAGCTGTTAGGAGCATAAAATTGCCTGTGAGTCTGTTTTGAATTTCTGATTCAGAGAATTGTGAGATGTAAAACAAACAAAACAAAACATTAAAAAATTATTGAAAAATGTAATCATTACTGATTAAAAATCAGAAATTGAAAATTACTAGAAAAGCCCTTGAAGTTTTGAAAATTAAAGAACATATTTTGAATAATTAATAAGTCAACACATATAAATTAGATAATTTAGAACTGAACAATAACAAGAAATCTCTACCTAGAAAATATCATGAGGTGAAAGTAAAGAAGTTCTTAGAAATTTATAGGCTTAGGGGCACCTGGGTGGCTCATTCAGTTAAGCATGTGACTCTTGGTTTTGGCTCAGGCCATGATCTCATGATAAGTGGGTTCGAACCCCACATAGGGCTCCACACTGACAGTGTGGAGCCTGCTTGGGATTCACTCTCTCTGTCCCTCGCTTGATCATGCTCTCTCTCTTTCCCTCTCAAAATAAATAAATAAACTTAAATAAAAGAAGTTTAAAAGTGTTTATAGGCTTAAACACTTAAGTCTGTCTCTTGGAAGATAGGTTTAAATTAATAAGGCAAGCACTAAATTTATGAAGTTAGAATAAGAACAAAAGAATTGAAAGAAAGTAAAAGGGGATAAGTGATAACAAATTTATAACCTCTAAAATTCCCTTGGAATAGAGAATATTTAAAAAAAAAGACAAATGTTTGTGAAATTTTCAGTTTGTCTCTTCAAGAGACTGATCTCTTGCAAGTTTGCGTAATGAAAATAAAATAAAATAAAAAAACAATTGGATATAAAGACAATATTAGAAATGACCAAGCAGGCATGTCTAAAGATAATTGAATGGGATAAAGTGTAAGGTGATTTTTAAAGCAGTTTTATGCCAGTTCATTTGAAAACTTAGAAAATCAGCAAATTACTAGAAAAGTATATCTTACTATCTTACCAAAGCTGGATTAAGACGCAAAGATAAAAGCAACGTGCAGGTAGATGTGTAATTTGGAATACTTTAGAAAGCAATCTGTTTAGAAAGACATTATCTAGGAGGGTTCGCATGACTACACCTGCTGCGTTCCTTGGGATAGTTCCAATTTATAACTATTGTTCAAGCCTAATTACGTTCACTGCTCTCTTTTGATGCAAAGTGATTCCAGTGTTCACGTTTGGATGCATGTGCTAGAGCATAGCAATTCTACTCTCCGGGATTTACCCTAGAAATAATTTTGTACTGGTAAAAAGGAAACATGTGTTGGAATATTAATAACAACATCATACTTGAGTGAAAAAAAGAAAGAAGAACACAGGAACCAGTCACACTGTCCATCTCAAGTGTCTCCTATGGAATGTGATGGAATACCATATAGCAGAGAGGGGTGGACTACACGTCTGCGAATCAATATAGGTGGACTTAAAGAAAATTATATTGGAGTGAGACGGGGGGGGGGAGGTGGTGGGAGAAGAGAGTGGTTGCAGAATCTATCAATATGATCTTATTCTGGGGCGCCTGGGTGGCTCAGTGGTTAAGCATCTGACTTTGGCTCAGGTCATGATCTCACAGTTTGTGTCAGGCTCTGTGCTAAAAGCTCAGAGCCTGAAGCCTGCTTTGGATTCTGTCACCACCTCTTTCTGCCCCTCCCAGGTTCATGCTCTGTCTCTCAATAATAAATAAACATTAAAAAAAATTTTAAAAATGATCTTATTCATATAATGCTGCTTAGGGATATACCGACATGTGCTTAAAGAAGACTTTAATTTTTTTTTAACATTTATTTATTATTGAGAGACAGAGAGACACAGAGAATAGGCAGGGAAGGAGCAGAGAGAGAGGGAGACACAGAATCCGAAGCAGCTCCAGGCTCTGAGCTGTCAGCACGGAGCCCGACATGGGGCTCGAATTCACAAACAGTGAGATCATGACCTGAGTCCAAGTCGGATGCTTAACCGACTGAGCCACCCACGTGCCCCTAAAGAAGACTTTAAGGAACACAACAAGGAGACAACAATTCCAAAATTCAGGACAGCGATTTTCCCTCGGGCATTGGGATACACAGGGCTTGAATCTGGGAGACAAATAAGACTTCCAAAGTGCCAATTAATTTTTTATCTCTAAAACTATATTTTTATCCTTTCTACCTTACATGTGAAATTTACTTATATAAATTGGCTCTCATTAAAATAAGAAAAAAGAAGTTATAATAACAGTTACTAACATTTATTGAGTACTTACTCTGAGCCAGGCATTATTCTGAGAGCTTTATGGCTGACAGCAACAAGCTTTCATTCCCAGCACAGCTCTGAAAGGGAACCCTTGTTATCTTCTCTTGCTAGAAATAAAAAAATTGATCCATGCACAGAGATGTTACTTAAAATACAGGGCTAAACCGCTCATAAATGACAGTGCCAGGGTGTTTAACCACTGTGGCTTCCTGCTTTGCACCGCCTGGCTCTAATTTTACAGTTTTTCTCTGATAACGATATGTAATGTTTATATGCAAAACAAAACAAATATTATAAAACACTCGTTGGCCCAGCTTCTGAAATTCTTACAAAGCCTGAATTAATTGAGGGTAAATTAAAGATGTTTTAATGTGTTGACTGAGAGAACTTTGAAGCACATAACAACTTACAGTGCAAGGCTATTTACATTGAGCTTTCAATTTTAGAAACATGTTGCCATAAGCCTTCATAAATGCCTAGTAAAGTAGGTTTATACCATCATTTGCATTTTATGGAGAAAGAAAAAGGTCATGTGACTGTCTCTAGTTCACACAGAAAGGAGTCATCATCATGGATACAGACATTTTATCTACCTCTTAGTCATAGTTATTCACATAATATGTGTCACGCTGGTCCGGAATAGTTTTTTATCTTGATAATGATGCTAAGGTATGATCTATGGAAAATGCTCACCCTGAAGATTTCACTCTTCTTCAGGGGACTGGATATAAATTGGTGGCGCTCAAAGGAGGCTTTAAAGAAAATTAAAATATGAGGCCATGCCTGGTGGCTAAGACAGGATAGGGTCTGAAGGCAAATATGTTTTTATTTAAAAAGATGATTCTGTCTACATTTATTCTTTCCCATTGGCTGAACTTGGTTTAAGCGATGGCTTGGTGGGGCTACCTCTTCACAAAATGTGAAGTTGGTGAAGTTCGTTTTCTATGTTCTTCCTTCCTTTTGATTTATTTAATTTCTCTCAATCCCACATTATTCAACTACCTGGATCCTTCCTGCCTCATTCTTTCCTTAATTAGAGGACAGAGCTCTAGATTGATAGCTGGTGAACTTGGTGTTTTGGAAAGCAGGCTAGTTTGGAAATCCTAAAACTGGTTTTGGTCCCAATTCTTTGACAAACTTACCTAAGACCTGACGTTCCATCTGTCTCTGGGAACCTCAGTTTCTCCTTTGTTCTGCAGATAACTGAACTAGCTGTTGAATAGAAGGGATGCCTTCCACATCAAACATTTTGTCTTTCTTACTTTAATGTACAATGAGAAAGCTGCCTAAGCTCCTTTCAGTAGTATCTACACAATTACACAGAAAGGAATTTAAAATCTTGTTGGTTTATTCAATTGTTTATTATCTCTTATGAGTGACTAATGCTCCAAATTTTCTTTATTTGACCATCCTCTGGGTCTAGCTCAAAATAAGTTTACTAACTAGTGTTTCTCCACCCTTCATCCTTCATGGATTTTTCCACCTTATCAACTTGTTTAACTTGGGATGGCATTATGCAGGGGACAAGCGAGGCCACATGGATATACAGAAGTCTAGTTTATATAAACCAACCATAACCAAGTCAGCAAAGGACTTGACTTGTCTGTAGTACCAAGAACTTCATAATCATGTTTCATATATTCATTTTTATTTTTAAGCCACATCCAAAGCATATTTCTTATTCATTTTTAAGGTGCCAGCCCCTTCCAAACTCCTCTAGTCCTTCCCGTGTAGTGGCTTGAACTCTTCCCTCGGTTAGAATGTTTTGGTCTTGTTTTGTTCTTCCCATTACAATAATAACACAAATAGAACACACCTTTACTAAAACAACAAGCATGTGAGCCTTGGAATGGCTAGGTCCCCTGGACTGCTTGCTCTGTTTCCTTAAATATTTCATTCTTAAGGTCATAAGAATACAAACACTTCGCAGTTTCCCTTTCCTTGTCTTCTTTTCAACAAGGTCTCTCTGATACTCTAAAATTTATTTAGAGTATCTAAACCTGACATATTTCTCACCATCAACCATGGAGTTTTCTTCTTCCTAATACAACCCGGTTTGAACATATAAAGTCACTCATCATCTTTTTATGGCTCCTTAGAGCCATATGACCTCAGAGCCCAAACCAGACCTCATAAGCTAGCATTTAAGGCCCTTTACAATCAGTTTTCAATGTAGTTGTCAGCCTCATCCAACCCTCCACACTTCCTGTCTTACTTCCTGTCATCCACGCCCTAAATTCTACTGAGTAGTCAGAAAGGGTCACTGCTTATTACTCTCTTAAGGGATAATCATATGAATAATATTGATCTTTCAGAATTTCTTTAGTGATGATTACTTAGTTTAATGCTGTAAGGGCCTAAAACTTATTAGAACACTTATTAATGATCTATCAGTAAATACTAGCTATATTTTCTATTATCATTCATATTTATGTTTCTGCTCATGCAGTTCCTATAAGGTGGAATTTCTTTCTCTATTCTCTCTTCTTATTGAAATTTTACATATTCTTCAAAGGTCAGCTCAAAAGCTACAAATCTGTGAAGTCTTCTGTGATAATCACAATCAGGATTAATTATTCCCTTTTGTGCATTGTCAAAAAACTTTAGTTATACTACAGTTCTGACTCACATTTGAGTTATTTATTTCTGTCTGCACAATTAGATTGTAAGGTTAATGAGGGCAGGGACCAAGGACCATTTGTTACTCATCTATCTTCATGATTCCCAGAGTGCCTGTGACTGATTATTCAGCCAAGAAATCCTTATTAAAGTGAACTTGGAAATTGAAGATGAAAATTCTTAGGGCACTAAGGGGATAAATTATAATACTGAAACAATGGACATTTATAGAAAATTTTGGAGCTGTGGCTCCCATCTAGAGCTGCCTCAGTCTGCATGATGACTTATCCAAGGGCAGCAATATGATTCAATCATCTCAGAATAGCTACACAGTGATAGAGGTTTGGTGCAAGAAAGGGATTTATTGAGTAATTACATCTATGTATTTATATTTTTATACATATGAACATATTTTTTTAGCTGAGCATTGACATGGAAATATAGTGCCACTGTTAGGTAATAGGGAAATATTACAATGAGATGCATTTACAAGCAAGGATTGCTAGAGGACAGACAGGTACAAATCTATTATAATAGAAGGCAAAGGGTGAGGGTTTTAATAATGATAATTACAGTCATAATTATTGATGCTTATTGAATTATTACTCTGTACAAGTAATTGTTCCTAGGACTTTACATGAATTAATCCATAAACCTTCACCTCACCACTCTGAATTGGTAGCTAGTGTTGTTACCCCTATTTACAGATGAAAATGTGGAAGATGAATAGTGTGGAAGGTGAGAAAAAACTCCCCACTCAAGTGTGGGTTGCTTTGCATAGTGACTTCCTTCCAAAGAGTACAGTATGGAAAGCAGCATAAAAAGAGTGCTTTTATAGTTGGAGGAACCAATCAAACAGTATTTCAACCAAGTGATCAAGGTTAACATCAAGAGTGGTGTCATGCTGTGATAGTATGTATCCTTAAGATGATATGATGAAAACGATGTTGTATGGTCTTCCTCATGGAAGATTCTGTGACCTTCCTCCTAATTCCTATAACCCAAGTCTGATTATGAGAAAAACATCAGAGAAATTCCAACAGAGGACCATCTTAAAATATACCTGACTAAAACTCCTCAAAAATGTCAAGGTCATAAAAGGAAAGTCACTAGGGAAAGTGTCACAGTCAAGAAGAACTTAAGGAGACTTGACAACTAAATGTGGTGTGGTGTCCTGGATGGAATCCTAGGATAAAAAGGACATTAGGAACATTAGAACGTTAGGACATAGGAGATCTAAGTGATGGACCTTATAACAATGTATCAATATTGGTTCATTAATTAGTCCATAACTATACATTTTGGGGAGTTTGTGTCCCACAATTAAGATAGGTTGGAGTCCTAACACCAGATGTCTGTGAATGTAACCTTATTTGGAAAGAGAGTCTTTGCATGTGTACTCAAGTTAGAAGAAGTCATACTGAATTCAGGTGGGCCCTGTATCCGATGTCTGATGTCCTGATAAGAAGGCCATGAAAGACGCAGGCACACACACGGGGAAGGTGCCAGATGAGTATGGGGGCGGAAATTGGAATAATGCAGCTATAAGCCACAGAAGGCCATGGATTGCCAGCCACCAACAGAAGTTGAGAAGAGGCAGAATAATTTCTTCTCTAGAGCCTTCAGAAGAAGCATGACCCTGGTGATGCCCTAAGTTCACTTCAACTCTCCAACACAGTAAGAAAATAAATTTCTGTTGTTTCAAGCCACCTGATCCATGGTGATTTGTTACAGCAGTCCCCAGGACACTAATACAGTACCATATCAGATGTTAATACTTGAAACCATGTGGTGGGAGGAGGGTAACTCTCTATAATATCTGCACAATTTTATTGTACATTTAAAACTGTTCTAAAACATGAAGTCTAGTAATTAAATAACAAGTAAACGAAGGAAAAACCAATAATGAGATACCACACCAACAAGAATGGCTATAATAAAACAATAACAATAACAAGTGTTGGCAAGGTTGTGGAGAATTTGTAACTCTTATATACTGATGAGAATTGATGTGATTGTTTTGGAAAACACTTTGGCAGTTCCTCAAGATGCTAGACATAAGGTTACCATATACCAGTATTTTCTCTCCTAGGTAGGTATGCCCCCAAATTGAAAACATACTTCCGCACAAAAGCTTGCACATAAATATTCACAGAAGCATTATTCATAACAGCTCAAAAGTGGAAACAACCCAAATGCCCAAACTGATGAATGGATAAACAAAATGTAGTCTGCTCATACAACAGAATATTATTTGGCAATGAAAAGGCATGATGTACTGATGATATAACAACATAAATGGACCTTGAAAATAAATGCATGAAACCATTCTCAGAGGAATATATAGTGTATGACTTCATTTATATGAATTGTCCAGAGACAGTATATTGGTGGTTGCCAGGAGATGGGAAGAGGGGTGGGAGGAAATAGGAAGTGAATGCTAATGGGTACAGGATTTTTTTGGGGGGGGAAGTAACAAAAATGTTCTAATATTGATTGTGTTGGTGGCTGTCTAGCTCTGTCGAGATACTAAAAAACGTTGAATTGTACACTTTAAATGCATAAATTATATGCTGTGTGAATTGTGTCTTAATATAGTTGTTATTAAAAAGTGCATCCACATGGGGCACCTAGCTGGTTCAATTGGTAGAATATGCAACTCTTAATCTCAGGGTTGTGATTTCAAGCCCCACATTGGGCATGGAGCCTACTTTTTGAAAAATGTGCATCATAGAAAGAACTTTGAAGTTGTCCAAGGTCACATGGTTACTGGATGGCAGAGACAGGATTAGAACCAAAACAGTCTGACACCAAGGGTCTCCACTCTTAGCCACACCACATACAAGCTCTTTTTTAGAGGTTTCAACGAGATAGTGTAACAGCAGCAAGGGAGAGGTAAGACTAAAAGAAGAAGAGAAAAACCATCAAAATGGTGATTTTCCTAGTGTTCCCTGGCTTGGATTTGCTCCTGGAAATAGATAAGGGCAGACTCTGAGGGGGAAATGTCATTAAAATCCTGATTACATTCACAACCTCCTGCAGGGAAGGAGGCTTTTTTTTTTCCCCTTTGCAATTCTGAGAAGGGTTATATTTAGGGTAGCAAAAGAAAACGTATTCCAAGCAATATGATAAACACATTCCTGGTACCCACTTAAGTTATTTAGATGCATGACAAAGCGTCATTTAAAACCAACTTAAAATTAACTCTAATGAGGCAATATTGCCTTCCATTTCACAGCCTGTCACACATTTGTTTTTCTTTCATGATATGTACTGCATGCCTGTCAAGCAAAATCAAGATTTTTTTCCCCAATCACTGAAGAATTTATGCGTACATGAAGGTATTTTCAGGGTATGTTTTGTTGGACCATGATTTTTTTCAGATAATAGGGGTTAGATCCCACTGATCAAGCTACAGTCTGAAAGTAGTTCCCCTTAGGCCTGAATACTAGATGAGGGGTCAAGGCTGTACACTCTTCTGATCCATAATGACAAACTAACTGTCCATCTACTGAGCCTGGGGCAAACCCCAAAGGCAACCAAATCCAGAGGAAGAGAGAATCTTCAGGTCATATTTAGTGGAATGAGTGGTTGCAGAGGAAGAGTTCTGAGGTGTTCAGACAGGCGATACCCAGGCCAAGAAGGGCCTTATATCTCATGCTAAGGAGTTTGGACATTATCCAGCAGTCCATGGGGAGCCTCTAAAGGGTTTTCAGTGTAGGAAAGAGTTTGATATTTGCAAATTATTTCTGACTGTGTTATGGGATGCTGACATTAGGAGACAAGGGAAGAGATGAATAACCTAAGTGAATAATCATACATAGAAATGTACCTATTACCACCTTACTTGTTGAACAGATGTACACACTGAATTACAAAGACTTGAATTCCAATCTTGACTTTGATAAGCTGTGTGAGTTTGAATAACATTTATTTTTAATCACCAAGGTTCAATTTCCATGCTTGTAAGATAAGAACAAAATGATACCCCATTCCCAGGGCTTGAATGAAAGTAATACAGGATAAGGTATATATAAAAGTATTTATTCCTTACTACTCTATATTTGAGTAAATGAGAGGATTAGGCAATGTTAGGTATTGCTCTTGGTTCCTAAAGAGTTAGGTACTTAATGATGGGGAATCCAAAGGTTTGTAGGTCCAGGAAATTGAATTCATCTTAGTAGTCTTCATGATATCACTGAAGACTTTGTCAGGCACTAACAATGTTGTAAAACTGTAGTTCTTTATGTGGACATAATAATGAACTGGAAATTCTAGGAATACTCAAAAATCTCAGAAATTCCTAGAATACTAGGGAGTTATACTGAGAAGTGTGAATCCATTTGCTCATCAATCAAATATGCCTTGGCATCTTCTGTCGTCTTCAAGTTGACAAACTTTCATGAGCTCCTACTTGGTAGTGGACTCTAGTGACAGGTGGGGAGTAAACAGAGAATACTCAATGAAGCATAACTTGTAACTAAAGAAAAGAAGTGTGATGCTGCTCAGTGAGAGTAGTCTGAGCAAAGATTTGGGTGTAAGAAATTATGAGACATAATCAAGACTAGTGAATAGCAGTGCCTGGCTTGTAGAGACACAGAAGCCTAGAAAAATAAACTATGACCCAAAAGGCCAATTGGGACTTCATTTTATGTATAATGCAGGGCATTCAGAAGTATTAGAAAAATTGGGTTTCTAATGGAAGAACCATTTGAATGTAGGATTAGAAGGTACACTCAGTAAAGTCAGGGAGCTAGGCAGCTATTACACTATTTCAGGAGTGACACTACAGGAACCTGAACTATTGCAACAGGAATAAAAAGGGCAAGTACGTGTGAAAATACATATAAAGAAAATACTGAATTTATTAGGAGAAGGAAAAGAGATGGCAGGATGACAGGAACTTTCCCCTGGTATTATTAGTGATAAAAATTGCTTGGCATATAAAGTCATGCAAATGTATGAAATTGTATACATTCTTTCATGTGTTCTAAGAGAAAAAGACATACGCATACACAAAGCAAAATGGCATAGACACCATTTGTCTTTGGAGGTGAGGAAAGCTCACAGAGACCACTTGATTTATCCAAGGTCATGCCCTATAATGGCAAAGTTGGGAACTGAATTTGCATCAGTGCCTCTTTATATCATGGCACAGGTCTCTATATACAAGTGTGCTTTCATCAGGTCTAGGTGTAAAATCATCCCAGACTTGGTGTCATTGTGCACCACTGAATTTGCCGTGGCTGCCAGGAAGTGCCCCCGAGGACACTTTCTGTCTTTGTCTTCTTTTGCTGAACACATCATAATGGTCCAGAAGGTCCCATTTGGAAGTTAAAAGGTCGCATTTGCAGAGCTCTTGAAGATACTGACCCACTATGCCATGGACACCCAGAAATCAGGAAACATAGAACACCTTTGCTATCCCTATGCACTGAAAATTAGAATGCACTTTAGGAAAACCAGTTGCTACATCCTCTTCCATAAGAATCCTTGTTTCTTTGGATTTGTGAGTATTTGACAAAATAAACTTCAAATATCTTTATCTGTTTTATGCAGTGATATATCTCAGGTGTTAGGATGGCAACTGGCGGGTAGCATACGCTCAGTAAATGTTTGCTTTCTTCTGGATAACAAAGATGAAAATGTTTGACTTAAAGTATACAGGGAGTGAGGGGCTTAAAGTGTATTTGTTTTGTTTTGTTTCTCCCAAGAGGCCAAGAGAGACAACTTCATTACTAGATCTCTCTGAGTCTTTATAACCAGAGAAGCACTGCAGTGCTATCCCAAACATGACCCTCGCACAATGGCCTTATCTGTTACTTTATCCTCAAGGTGTCCATAGGCGGAAGTGGTGAATAAGCGGAGAGATTTGTGGGTTTCTTGAAAACGAAGGTAACTCCATTTGTCCTCCTTCCTCCTTCTATTATCATTATCAGCCTGAATGATTTTCGGGGAAGAGCAGCATGGTGGATGGAAAGAACATGAGTCTAAGTCCAGGCAAAAGAACTTTGGAATCCCAGCCAAGTACTGCCTAGCTGTGTGACCTGGGACAAATTATTATACATTTCTGAGTCTATTAACAACATCCTCCTCTGTGGAACTGGGGACAGATTATCTACTAAAATTGTGAAAAGCAAACACACGGTAAAAAGGTCTTTTTTTGAAAAGTTTATTTATTTATTTTGAGTGGGGGAAGGGGCAGAGAGAGAGAGAGAGAGAGAAAGAGAGAGAGAGAGAGAAAGAGAATCCCAAGCAGGCTCCGGGCTGCTCACGAACCATGAGATCATGACCTGAGCTGGAATCAGGAGTCAGATGCTTAACTGACTGAGCCACCCAGGTTCCCCAACAGCATAAAGGTCTTGACACAAAGCAGATATTTAGTGATATTTTATTGTTTTTATTTTCACATGTGTTAATTCTTTTTTTAAAAAGTTTTTTAACGTTTATTCATTTTGGAGAGAGAGAAACAGAGTGTGAGCAGGGGAGGGGCAGAGAGAGAGGGAGACACAGAATCCAAAGCAGGCTCCAGGCTCTGAGGTATCAGCATAGAGCCCGACACAGGGCTTGAACTCATGAACCATGAGATCATGACCTGAGCTGAAGTTTGACGCTTCACTAACAGAGCCACCCAGGTGCCCCTACATGTCTTAATTCTTTATCTCTGAAGATGAAAATGAATGGTAATCTGGGAGAAAGATGTGCCATCATCTTATGGCTGTAGGTAACCAGGATAGCAAATGTCTGGGGGCAAAAAAAAAACCCCAACCTTCCCGTGTCTCTTTGGGTCTCTTTAATGAGTCTTGTGCGTGGGACCTTGAGGCTGGTTCGCTTTGTTCATTAAAGCCCAATGGTGTGTATAATCCAAGGCAGGGGTGAACAGTCAGGAATTCACCTTTAAAAATAAGATCTGCTATGATTCCCTCCAGGGACTATGGCCTGGGGAATAAGTTGCCTGTTCCTGGGGCTGCTTGCTGCGTGGAGAGTGACTGTCACTGACTTTCAGCTTGTCAAATGCATTTCTTAGCCATCAGTATTTACTCCTAAGGGAACCACTGCTGGGATTATCAAAACGGAAAGAAGTTAAATAGACCGTGCTGGTCTTGTAGCACTGGGGCTGCCATCAGCCCAGTGGGAGGCCTCCACTTCCTGGCACTCACAGTCAGCACCCCATGCTTCTTGCTGCGTTTTCAACTCCCTCCATCTTAATGTACACTGAATTTGCCTAATGCTTAATCAACACCAACTTTGTGATGAGCACTGATGGACTCTGTCCTATTTGCCTTTACCAATATCCAGTGAAGAGGTTGGGTAATTTGAATTTAAAGATAAAACTGAGTTCCAGAGAAGTTAAATGGCTTGCCTGAAACCACCCAGATAGTGTTTGCAAAAGAGGATCCAGATCTACACGGATCTATGGCGCTTCAGGGGAAAAAACTGTCTGCATGGGAGTCAGAATGGAGTTTGGTGGTTGAGACCTCTTAAACTTGGCATGTTCTCACGCTCATCCTGGTCTCGGTAAGCACTTTTCTCTTCCATGCTTCCACTGATCTCTGTAAAAACCCTCTCTGATCACATCTTTTCTGCCCACTTCTTGCTAATTGGGTATTTTATTTTGAGCGAATTTTGAAAGGTACAAATAAGACCCAGGAATGTGAGGTGGACAAGTGTAACTTAGTTCCCATTTGCCCGCATCTATGATCATGATAGCCAGAACTGATGGAACACCTACTCCATACTAGGCTCTGTTCCAAAGTTCTTTGTACTAACTCACTGAATTCTTGCAATACCCTTAGGAGGTAGTTAATATTATCTTTGACTTGTAGATCAAAAAACAAAGAAACAGATTAGACAACCAGTTCGAGTAACAAAGGTAACAAAGAACAGAACCAGGATTGGAATCCAGGGAGTTTAATTCCAGGGGCAATGCCTAACTAAAATCCTGCCACACTGGGTTAATGAGGTTGAAACTGTCAGCACTCAATCCCCCCTTCCCACCTGAATGTTACACTTATCTGTTAGAAGCCAATAACAGGAGGAACTCTGGTCAGCCTAGATCAGTTTAAGCTTGCCCACCAATGGACCCCTGCACAGATGGACTGTGGGGGGTCTGACAGTTATCTCTACCTAGATATAGTTTTTGAGAACATAAGCTTCATTAGCACAACATAGGATACTTGTTTTCTAAGTACTCCTGTGAACCTTCTACCACCTCTAGGTGGGATGACAAAGCTCCTCTTTCTGAATTTTCACCTTAACCCTCAATAAAAGAAAACCCACTCATCCCCACTCAGAGTCACAGCTTTGGAAGTGATTCCCTGTGATCTCATTGGCTGCAAATGACAACTCCACTCAGTATAGCCTCCATCTGTAATTCACCAAGGAGCTAACTCACCTTAGCTCCATTACATAATGACTACACCAGATTGCCACTATTTCTGTACTTTGTTTACAGCAACATAGAGGGAGAAAGGAACATATACAGTAGCATTTGTTTGCATTTTTTACAAGTTTATTTATTTATTGAGAGAGAAAGAGAATGTGTGCGCCCAAGCGGGTGAGGGGCGGAGAGAGAGAGAGGGAGAGAGAGAATCTCAAACAGGCTCCATGCTGTCAGCACAGAGCCCACACAGGGGCTTCATCTCACGAATGGAGAGATCATGACTTGAGCTGAAATCAAGAATCTGATGCTTAACTGACTGGCCCACCCAGGTGCCCCAACACTTGTCTGCTTTTTAAAAAGAAGACAGACTGAGCAAAGATGTAGGTGAGGAGGAATGCACCTTAGAAGCCCACTTAGACCATGGAGTTCCCACCAAGGACAGTCTATTTAGGCAACATCACTGGAAATAAATTTTAAATAGATTAGCAAAGCGTATTAAAGGAGACATGGAAAGAGAGCCTGAAAGAGCTAGCAGAAGTCATGCCTGATTGCTTCTGGAGGCTTCTGTTTTAAAGGCTTAGGATACATTGAATGCTGTTCTCCTATCTCTGGTATTGACTGCATGCCAAGGCAGGGTGATGCAATGAGCAAAGTCAGAGTGTGCATTAGAGATACCAAACAAAACTGTTCAGATGCCAGTGAATCTCTTTGAAGGGCAAGTCCCTTTTTTTGTTTTTTGTTTTTTGTTTTTTTGCCATGTGGCCAGAGGTCACTTAATTATTACCCAAATGCTGAGCATGTGTGGGTAAGAGCAGCTTCAAGGGAAACTGGTGTTTTTCTTATTGAATCATGCATACTCATATCTGCATGTGGTACATATTTAAAAGGTAAAGACATTCACAAATGCTTGAGATGAGCTTTCATGTTTCCTAAAAGCAATGGGCATAAAAAGAACCTGGAGGAACTTGTTGGAATGCAGATTCTCAGTCCTCCTATCCAGAAATTATAATTCAAAGGGCCCAGGGAGGGCCTAGGGATCACTATTTACTAAACCTGCTTAAGGCGATTTTGTGGCAAGGGGTCTTCAGCCCTCATTTTGAGAAGGCCATGGGGTGCCTGGGTGGCCCAGTCGGTTAAGCATCCAACTTTGGCTCAGGTCATGATCCCGCTGTACGTGGGTTCGCTCCCCGCGTCGGGCTCTGTTCAGACAGCTCACAGCCTGGGGCCTGTTTCAGATTCTGTGTCTCCCTCTTTCTCTCTCCTCCCCGCTCATGCTCTGTCTCTCTCTTCTCAAAAATAAAAAATAAACGTTAAAAAAAAGAGAAGGCTGGGCAGCAATTCTTTATAAGAGATATGCATTAGAGCTGCCTGTGGACTCTTGGAAACTATGCCAACCTGTTCTGTGAGACTCTCTGTATCCAGACTTCTGAGGAAGGAGGCCTCTTGTCACAGGTGGGGCTCCCCAGGAAGCTGACTCTCAGAGATGTCTTCTGAAAAGGGGAGAGATTGGGCAGAGAAAGATGAACTACCATCAGTCTCTACAGAGGCCTCAGCTAACCTAAGGAGTCATGAGGCTAAGATGCCTCCCAGAGGTATACTCATTTGAGGTTAGGGATCTGGGACTTCATACCCCCGTGTTGGCTGGTCATTCAATGCTGGCTTGGCTGCCCCAGGGAGGGGATGAAACCTTAGTCTTTGGCCTTGGCCATCCCCACAGGGGTCCCACAGGGGAGGACCATCTGCCAGCAGCTTGAGAACAGATCTGGACAGTGCATCACAATATCTCCTATGTAGAGTATGGATTTGGTTTTGTTTGGTTTTATTTTGGTCCTGTGGGTGATTCTATGCACTTCCAGACTGAGAACCAGCAGTAGAGACAAGTCATTGGTTATGAAGAGAAAGAAAGGATACTTGGATGTTTTTTTTTGATAGGACCAGCCAAATCACCACCTCCCCCGGGAATTCCCATTCATCCTACAACACTGACATCCAGGGTCATCAGCTCTCTGAGGATGTTTTTGACCCCTTCAGAAGTAATCTCTCTGTTCTTGGAGAGATCACTTATCTTGTATAAACTTCCATTATTACGTATCTTTACTCCCTACTAGGCATATTGGGAACATGGCAAATTCATGTCTATATCCCAGCATCTAATAGGGTCTACACTGCATGAATGAATGAATGAATGATCAATAAATAAAGGGTTAACAAATGAGGCAGAGAAGATGCTACTCTTTTTAAAATTTATTTTATATTAAAAAAATTTTAATGTTTATTTTTGAGAGAGAGAGAGAGAAAGAGAGAGAGAGCAAGCAGAGGAGGGGCAGAGAGAGAGGGAGACACAGAATCTGAAGCAGGCTCCAGGCTCCAAGCTATCAGCACAGAGCCCAAAGTGGGGCTTGAACTCACAAACCATGAGATCATGACCTGAGCCAAAGTTGGACCATTAACTGAGTCACCTGGGTGCCCCAAGAAGATGCTCTTAAAAACCATCCCTTGGTATTCCAAAGACAGACTTTGGGTAAGAAAGATATTTATACTCCAGTTGTGGCAATTCTGATATCACAGTACCTTTTAGCCTACTTCAGAACCAGGCACCATTGGGGAAAAAAAATTTTTTTTCCAACCTCTAGAATAAACTTCACGGAAAAATATTTTAAAGGTGGCTCAAACTCTCGGGTGATTTTGTACACCATCCTCTGTCTAGGATTCATATCAGCCAAGTCACCTTGCCTATTACAGGAGCACATGTGGAATGAAGGAGATGAAATGATGAAGCAGCAAGCTGGTGGCAGATTTCACAGAGCCCCTCTTCAGCGATTCTTTGAAGACTAAACATTTCCTCCACTTGCCCAGTAATAAAAATTCCCCACTAATGTCCCTGAGCCATTCAGTGTATCCCAGATGCATATTACCAAGCCCAGCCATACATGCACACAGAGTGAATTCCCAGCCTGGCAGCCCAGGGCTTGATTAGGCTGCAGCCCGGTCTTGAACTCCAATCGCTTGCATGAACACCCCTGAAGCGGAACAACCAGAGATCGGCCACAATAACAGGTCACAGAGGGCTCCGAGGAGAAGGGGAACACAATGAGTTTCACAAGTTCCTTATCCATCCTGAGAAATGCCTGGGGACTCCAGTTGTTTGAGAGCCTGGTACCATTACAGGCCCCTGACAGTTTATTTTGGATTTGTCCTGAGGGAGAGAGTATCAGAATTTCCTACTGATAGCCTATATAGGTGACTGATGCCATTATTTGTTCAAGCAGAAAAGAAGAGCTTAGAAATATAATAGGAACTTTGGCTTCCCCTCAGTGCCTCTGAAGCCAGAAGTTTTCTAGCGCTTTCTATTATGCAAAAGCCACAGTGCTTGAAATTTTCAGGAGGTGGTGCGGGGGAGTAGGATCCCCCACCCCACCTGACTTCATCTAAAATGATTTCTTCACTACAAGATAGCATTTTAGTACAAATGGTTTTCTGAGAAGAAACCTTAACCCTTCCAGAAGTCTTATTTCACACCTTGTAAGTAATCTATAAGAAACCCTATTGTGTATGAGCGTAAATGACTGTGAAGCCAATAAAAGAGAATATTATCAAACATGAGTAAAATAGCTTAGATAAATGTGCTAAGGAGTACTTCAAGGAAAAGAGATACATCGGTGACAGGAGAAAGGGAGCTAATGTTTCCTAAATGCTAGATCCCATACACATCGCCTCACCTTTTCCTGTGATTGAACTCTTGTCCTCTGTGCTGTAGAGGTGGGGACTCTGAGGCTCACAGAATTAAGTCCGTTACCCAGCATCACAACATTAGGAAAGATTTCAGGTTCTTGCTCCATCCTCTGCTCTCTGATGCTGCCATGTAGGGAGTTGCAAGGAGCAGAAACTGGAGAATTAAGCGGAGGTAGAGAGGTGCTTGGGTGGCTCAGTCAGTTAAGCTCCCAACTTCAGGTCAGTTCATGATCTCGCGGTTCATGGATTCCAGCCCCGCATTGGGCTCTGTGCTGGCAGCTTAGAGCCTGGAGCCTGCTTTGGATTCTGTGTCTCCCCCTCTCTCTGCCCCTCCTATGCTCATGTTCTATCTCTCTGTGTCTCTCGATAGTAAATAAACGTTAAAAAATTTTATAAAAACTGCTTAAGGCTGAAAATCTTGGTTAATTCATTAATCAGCAAAGCAATAGGTGTATTGATCATGAAAGAAAGAGTTTAATGGATATGGAGAGAAAACAACAATATCAACAACCTCAAAAATTCTACTAAAAAAGCTCTTTGTAGTCACCAGTGACCCCCATGTCACCATTAAATGAACATTTTTCAATCCTCATCTTTCTTGATTTCTTACCAACATTCAATATAGTTGATCACTCCCTCCTTCTCAGAGCACTCTCTTCCCTTGCCTGCTGTGATAGATCACACATACCTCTTACTTCTTTTCTACTCCTCTGCCTGCTACTTCCAGTCTCTTTTTCATTCATTTTCTTCTTCCTAAACCCTAAATGTTGACATTTTTCAAGGCTGGGTTCCAAGTGCTTCTCTTTCCCCATTCTGTACTATCTCCCTAGGCAATGTCATACTTACCAAATGTTTCCATCAACGATCACCGATATGCAAATGACTCCCAAGTTTATGTGACTAGTCCAGATCCCTAGGCTTACATATTCAGCTATTTTGTCTTTACATGTCTTAGAATGTATCAAAGGAATTCAAACTGGAAATGTGTAAAGCTGAACTCAAACCTCTCCTCCATCAAGTCTCAACCTGTTCTTCTTCCAGTACTTATTTTTTTTATAAGTAGACCATCATCTGGGTAGTTCAGCAAGTAGAATTCAAGGGGTAATTCTGTCATTTCCCTCTCCACCAACCACCATACATCTCGTTCAATCCATCGCCACTCTTGTTCATCTCACCTGTTGTAATATATCACCCTCTCTCCATCATCTCTGTTTGCAGCACCCTAATCTAGACAGCCATCATTTTTCATCCAGAAACCAAATTAAAAAAAAAAATTTCCTAAGTGGTCTCCAACATCAGCTCGTTGCAGTTCCTTCTACCTTCATGACACACGATCCTTCTCTATGTCTCAATCAGAGTCATCTTTTAAAAATATATCCACTGATGTTATTTCATTTAAGGCATTCATTGTCTTCTCAATGCTTCTAGAATAAAAACCGAAATTTAACTTGATTCAAAAGATCTTCAATGACTGGTTGCTGCTTCCTTTCCATCCCCTTCTGTCAATATCCCTCTTGTTTTCTGTGATTCACCTGCCCTGGCCTTCTTTTAATTCCTCAAATGTACAATTATCTCCTACCTGAGAACTTTGAATGTCACTTCCCCCCATTTTCTTGCTAATTCTTCAGAGCTCAGTTTACACATCTCCCCCTAAGGGAAGTGAGTCTTTACTATACCCACCAGGCTATGTCAGGACTCCTTGTTTTGCATTCATAGTTCTGTGAGCTTCTGATTCTTAGAATTACCCACAGTTCATGATAATGCACCTATGTGTATAGTTATCACGTGAATGTCTCTCTCTAACTAGACAGTACGATCTATGAGAGCAAGAAGCATAGTTGTTTAACTCATTATATCCCTGATGCCTGTCACAGAGTAGGTACTGGAACACAGTTTTGAATGAGTGAGTGAATGGAGGCAGGAAGCCAAATGGTTGTTAAGACTCCCCTTTAATGTTCAGTGCCTTTTTCTTGGGATTCAAGAGTATCTTTTTCTGTTGGATATCTCTTTGTGACAGTACTCTCATTTTCTATGCTAGATTACTCCTGGCCAGGACTGCTTCATTTTGTGCCATGACCTTTGTGCTCTGTGGTTAGCCTGCCAGAGTGATTGATCCTCAACACCAGCCTCTGGGTTTGCCCTTCCTGGAGTAAACCCTCTCCTTCCAGGCATGTCTTATTCTCCTGGTAAGTACTAGTCCCCTGAGTCTGTGCTAGAAGCAACCTGGCTGTGGTGAGCAGAGTCTCAAGATTTTTTAATATGTCTCTAATGAGAGGTATTGGCTCCATGAGATTTTAATAGAGAAATAAAACTTGACTGCCAATGTTAAGTAAGATAAAACCCACCTACAACTGAATGAAATGATAGCGGGAGAGTGTGGGGGCCTGTCCAATGAGACCATTTTATGCAAGTAAACTGGCAATATTGATACTAGGATGGAGCCCATGTGCATTGTTTGAAAACTGCAGGGTACCTGCTTCCTGTTTCCCAACAAAGCTTGCCCTTGAGAAGTATAAGTTTGTTTGGCTACTTCACTTCTGTGAATTGAATTTCTGACAAGATAACCCTTGGCACAACCAATCAGACCAAGCTGCTTTGACACTGTGGGATGTCTGAAGCATACTGAGGGCAATTGATCAGACCACATTACTGTCCATTCACCTTCAACTAATCCGCTCTGCCTTGACCTATTCTAGGGAGGATTACTCAGAAATTTGGTTGCTGCCATTTGTGAAGGCTGAGCTTGTATAGGCTCCTAATCATTACTGCACTTTGCACTTTTAATGGATATTTTTTTATCTTGGTATTCTCCTTTCTTCCCTTTTGCACACCCTCTGAATTGATTTGTGTATAGACTAGCTTTACGCTTTGATGAATTGGAAAAACAGCGCTCAGCAGTTTTTCACTGGGGAAGTTATCTGTATTTTATTAAGAATGAAAGTGGTTATTTAAAGGTGAGAGTCCTTAGAACATTTTTATAGGATCCTAGCCAGTATGGTTAGTTCATTTGATAACTTGAACCTCGACCTGTCCCCACAGAGGGCTATCAATGGTGAGCTTCACTAACCTCTGGATAGTTATATCATCTGCAAAGGAAGACAGATATTTTTCAGGTTTTTTTTCTTTTCTTTTTTCTTTTTTTTGCAATTCACTGACTAGGAATACAGGGTGTTTTCTTTCCTTCTTAAGTTTGACAGTGAAAAAAAGATATCAAACATCTTGAATTGAACATGCACCAAATCAAGATAATTGGTGATCTTTAAACTAATTTCTATCCATCTGTCTATTTTTTCATCGTTCTTCTGTCCATCCACTTATTCAACAAATGTTGTTGAGCTTGTACTATGTGACAGGCCCTGAGTCAGACACTGGAACTATAAATGGCAAACAAACATATGTATATTTCCCACCTTGTGGAACTATTGTGTATGAGGAAATAGAAATCAAATAATCACACAACATATGTGAAGTTATATCTATGATCACTGCCATGAATGAGGGATGTATTATTTCTATTAGAGTATATAATAGGCCATCTGGTCTACACACGTACAGGGGATCATAAACTTAACCTATGACCTTTTGCCACACTCTGCTGATTGCTGAAGTATTGGAATAGATAGTTAAGATGATGCCCACAGTTACAATATTCACAAGGTTCTGCTACAGTGGCTGGATTTTGATAGTTGAAAAACTTCCTTTACTATTGTACTTCTGAACTATGGCTCTTATGGCTTCTTTCTGAATGTTGAACTAACCTCTTACCCTGACATTGAAGATCGTCATAATCCCCCGTTATCTCCAAGTTTCCCACTACCAACAACAAAAAAAATACAGCTATAGTAATCTAATCATATTGCATGAATATCTCATGCATGTTTCCATCCCCCCCTTCTTGTAACTGTTAAACTCATCTAAAGGCCCATATCCATTGTGTGTTTTTTTAAATGCCTCTTCTAAGGTTTCTCCTTGCATAGAGGAGGAGGGATATGTATTGGGAATGCTGAACTCTGACATCATCTCTATGGAAGAGAGATTGTTTACCTCAGAAGAGATAGCAGGAGTGTGCCTGTATAAGGGAACAGCCATGTGAGGGTACAATGAGAAGGCCTCATCTGTGAAACTATTCTGGCACCTTGATCTTGGATTTCCAGCTTCCAGAACTGTGAGAAAATAAATTTCCACTGTTTAAGTGCCCCAGACTGTGGTATTCCCTTATGGCAGCCCTAGCAGGTGCAGATAGTGAAAGCTGAAATGGCTATATTAATGTCAGATAATATACACTTAAAAGATGTTACTAGAGATATGAGTGGCATTTCCTAATGATAAAAGGGTCAACCCATCAAGAATATATAATAATGATAAATATAAATGCAT
The DNA here is from genome assembly GCF_016509475.1 of Prionailurus bengalensis. Lineage (NCBI taxonomy): Eukaryota > Metazoa > Chordata > Mammalia > Carnivora > Felidae > Prionailurus > Prionailurus bengalensis. The sequence continues at coordinate 63,217,261 of NC_057351.1, forward strand.
CTAATAAAAGAGTACCCAGATACCTGAAAAAAAAGGCATGAATAAGAAGAGATATAAACAGTACAATAATAATACCTGGAGACTTCAACACCCCATCTTCACTAGTGAGTAGTACATCTAGACAGGTGGTCACTAAGGAACTAGAATTGAACAGCACCATGACTAGACCTTTCAGACATCTCTAGAGCAGTTGACCTAACAACAGAATAGAGATTCTTCTCAAATGCATACAGAACGTAGACCATATACTAGGCCATAGAACACATTTCAATAACTTTCAAAGGCTAAGAATATTATACAGTATATTCTCAGACTACAGTGAAATAAAATTAGAAATAAATAGCAGAAAAAGAAAATTGAGACACTCAGAAATAAGTAGAAATTATACAACACAGTAATTAACCAAAGGGGCATAAAAGAAACCAAAAGAGAAATTATTAAAGAAAACTGCAATAAATGGAAAGGAAGAGTCAACACACAAAAACTTAAGAGATATAGCGAAGAACTAAGAAGTAAGGTAAGTAAGGTAAGATAATCCCAAGTGGGATTTATCTCAGGAATACAAAGTTGCTTCAACTTCTGAAAATCAATTAACATAATACACCATATCAACAGAGTAAGAAACATGTTACATCTCAATAGATGCATAAAAAGCAATTGACAGAATCCAACACCTTTCATAAGAAGAATCTAGGGATAGGGTTAAGAAACTTCTTAACCTGATAAAGGGCATCTATGAAAAACCAAAGCCTACATCATATTTAATGGTAAAAGACTGGATGCTTTCTCCCTAAGATCAAGAACAAGACAAGGATGTCTGCTCTCAACATTTTTATTCAAGATTGTACTGAAGGTTCTATCCAGGCAATTAGGCAAGAAAAAGAAAAATGGGGCATCTGGGCTGGAAAGAAAGAAGTAAAACTGCATTTGCAGATGACATGATCTTATATATAGAAAATCCTAAGGAATCCACTAATTTTTTTCAAAAACTAATAAATGAGTTAAGCAATTGTATTTTTACACATTTACAATGAACATTTTTTAAATGAGAAAATACTTTCATCCATAAATAGCATCAAAGAGAGTAAAATATTTAGCAATAAATTTAACCAAAAGTGAAAAAAAATATCAGGAGTTTACTCTGAAAACTATTGTTAAAAAAAAAAACCAAACCTCTAAATACATGAAAAAATATCTTATGTTCTTGGATCAGAAAGCTTAGCATTGTTAAGATGGGAAAACTTCCCCAACTGATCTATAGATTCAACAAAATCTCTATTACCAATTTATTTCTCTGTAGAAATTGACAAGTTCATTTGAAAATTCATACAGAATTATAAGAAGTCCTTGATTATCAAGTTTTTTCCACCTACCAATTCCTAAAGTACTAACACCTTTGAAATTATTGGGATAGACTATATGTTAATTTTGGCTTTTATCTATCTATCTACCATCTATCTATCATCTGTATCTATCTAATTAGCTTATAACAATTAGGTTAATAAGCCCTTTGAAAGTGAGTTCTATGTGAATTTACTATTTACTGGCACTGCTACTGAATCCTACAAATATTAAATTCTAAAAATATATTGCTACTGCTTCAAAATAAATTCAATAATAAGGGTTAAAAAATTGGGGCATGCATGCTTTGATTATCTGCCTTTAATAATTTTAATATCAAGAAATTCCCTTAAAGAAGATATACTTCATGCCATTTTGAGGGAATTTGGCCAAAATTTCTATATTTCGCAAATGGTCAGGCTCTTTTTTCAACCCACAAGGGATTTTTTTCTTAAGTTCTAGATTCACAACAAATGCTATATTTGTTGTATTATAGACTTAACACACTTTGATTTCCTTTAGTGTCAGAGGCTAGAAACTCCTCAACGAGTTTTCAGACTTATGTCCTACCTGACCAGATGATGTGGACTATGTAATGTCTATATTAGGCAATGAGTACATGAAGATTTTCATGAGGCCCTGTAGGTGGGAAGAAGCAAGATACATGTTTGACAACAAGATCATACGAACAATGAAAAGTTTCTCCAAAGAAAGTAAATTTATTTTGGCATTTTTTTCCTGAAAGAAAAATATTGTCTCCAATTCAAAGTATGTTTTTATAATTCAAGGACCGCTAGCATCTCCTTGTTACCTTTTATAATTTGAGATTTGATTAAACCTGAATATTTCCACTATTATGCATTCTAATTTTCCAGGCACTGAACCATTTACTTGTACCCTTTTTTCTGTTACAATAGAGAAAGTGCCTCTCCAACTACTCTCCAATATAGCAATCCTGCATACATACACACTTCTTTGACCTTTTAATGGTGTGTGTGTGTGTGTGTGTGTGTGTGTGTGTGTGAGAGAGAGAGAGAGAGAGAGAGCCTGCGTGCACACAAGCATATGTGCAAGCATGTGCGTGTGGTATTATATAAATTATAAAAAAAAAAAACACCCTACTCGTCCTTGAAAAATTCTTTTATTGTCTACAGTGCTACACTTCTCAGGTCTTCCTCTGAGCCTCGCGCTTTCTTACGCCAGCATGCCAAAGGCTCTGGTACCAATGCAGACCCCTCCAAAAATGCTGCCGAGGCTGCAGTCCCAATATTGTTAACATGGGACTAAGATCAGTGACCCGTGGATTTTGAGAGAGAGATTCTTTTAGCATTTTCTCCATTCTCTTTATTCTTTCTTTACCCGGGGAAATCTCCCCAGTGACTGGAAAACAGGACAATCTATGTGGCAAGTACTATGCTGAACTCAGCATGTCTACTGTTATTGACTGAAATCAGCAGCCCCTAGGAGGAGCTCCTTCCAGGAGGAGACTCCTTGGACTTCATGTGGAAGGACTTCTGCTAATTGACCCATACACACCCAGCTATACCTGAGTCCCAGAACCATCCATGACTCATCTCAAGAACCAATCTTGTTAATTACATTAAATTTACTTGAAAAAACATAGAGAATGGTGAATAAACTTTCATTTTTGTCATATATATATATATATATATATATATATATATATATATAAATTAGAAAGGTATTTTAATGCATTTAGTCATGCTAAATTGTTAAATTTCAGGTCTCATTTGCCAGCTTGCCAGGGAGTCTGTATCTGCTGGTGGGACATGACCACATACACAAATTCAGTTAGTGGAATATACATGAGTCTCAATGGAGTTGAGCAAAATTACTCTTTAACCAAACCTAGCTGTTCTCCCTCAGGTATGTGCCACTTTGCTTTTTTAGCAATGCTGCAAAACAGCAATGATAATTTCTCTACGAGATTAACCTTTTTTCCCCTGCCTCTGTCAGAACCAAGCTGTCCCTCTCCTCTCTCACTCTGCTTAGAAGATCCAACTACACCCATGCAGCTGAAAGTTTCAAAAACCTTGCTTTGATTCACTAGCGCCTTCTTCCTCTCACACTCTGGCCTTGCCTTGGCTGGGCGTCTGGCATTGTTTCACCCTTCCTGTCCTTAGCTAACCTACTGCAGTGAATTAACCAACTGCCTTGTTTTTGTTTCTGGATTAATTTTCGGTATTGTCTATTTCATTGAGTTCGACACCTCTGACTCTTGATAACGGGTAAAATTGTCCAGCCACAGTAGAACAGCCCAGCCCTGGCTTATTGTATCTCCATGAGACAGGACAGCTTTCTCTTCATGTAGCCTTGGTGCCAACAAATGACAAAAAAGATCTGATGGACTCTCTTGACTTGGTGTAGAGAAACTATCACAAAAGATAAAGATTCTGTTTTATGTAATTGCTTGTGAGTAAAATACAGTGCCTTAGTTTTTCTCTTTAAGAAAAAGGAAGCTCGGGGTGCCTGGCTGGCTCTGTCATTTAAGCACCCGACTCTTGATCTCATTTGAGGTCAGGATCTCGCAGTTTTTGGGTGGGGGCCCCATGTCCAGCTCTGACTGGTGGTGCAGAGCCTGATTGGGATTCTCTCTCTCCCTTTCTCTGCCCCTTCCCTATTCTCTCTCTCTCTCTTTCTCTCTCTCTCTCAAAATTGATAAACTTAAAAAAAAACAAAACTAAAAAAGGAAGCTAAATTCAGATAAAATTCTAATAAAACTAAAAATAGGAAGATGAAGGCAATTGTTGAAAATTCCTATATGATAGCTTATAAGATAGATGGAACATTAAATAAGGTATGATATATCAACTGTAATCAAATGTATTTACTGTTGATAATTTTAATTAAGGAAGTTGTTAATGGAGTTGTATATATTCAGGAAGAATTTCATGACTTTATTTTTAGAAGCACAGACTCTCAAATTTACAAGTCATATGAATTAAATGAATCCAATGATCTACATGTAATTGAAAGCCGTCCTTCCAGTGCTGGAGAATAATTTTAATTGCAAATGTTATTAAACTGTCCTTGTGAATTTATTTATCTGAGTAAAATTCCTGTAACATTGCTATTTAGTTGTTTCAGTGTGTATCATACAGTCATTAAAGGCCTCCAGAAATTAAAGTACCTTTCCCTTTCATTTATTTCTCAAAATATTTACTTGAAATTCATTCCCTGAAAGCTTAAAGTGTGGTTACGTGTTTGTCCCAACACCAGCAACATTTACTTACACAAGCGTCTAAGTTCTTCAATAGATGGGGATCTGAGATCTGAAGAAAAATGAATCACCCAAGTCCAGCACAGTACCTGTAAAAAATACACAGTGGGGGCACCTGGGCTCAGTCTGTTAAGTGTCAGACTCTTGATTTTTACTCAGGTTGTGATCTCATGGTTTGTGAGTTTGGCACAGCACAGAGCCTGCTTGGGATTCTCTCTTTCCCACTCTCTCTCTCTGCCCCTCCTCTGTGCTCACTTTCTCTCTCTCTCTCCCTCTCTCTCAATAAATAAATATTTTTTTTTTTAAAAAACACACAGTAGAGGGACCTGATTTTAAGAGGCAGCCATGCCCATGTGCTCTGTATTTGCTTTTAGACAGGATATGACCTGAATGATTCAGGTAACATTTGGAGTGGAGAAGTTTGAGACGAATCTGTGCTCAGCATTCTTTGAAATCTATTGTTTATTTTCACAGGGGTCATAGAAGATGTGAATAAAGATTATAACCTGAGATGCAGTAATCAGCTATTCATTTATTCTTTTTTTTTAAGTTCATTTATTTGTGTCGAGGTAGGGGCAGAGAGAGAGGGAGAGAGAAAATCCCAAGCAAGCTCTGCCCTGTCATCACAAAGCCTGATACAGGGCTCAATCCCATGAACTGTGACATCATGACCTGAGCTAAAATCAAGAGTCAGATGCTTAACCAACCAACCCACCCAGGCACCCTAGCCATTCCTTTATTCTTACATTCACTTAATATATATTTATTGTATGGCTGTATTAATCTTGTTTTTTTTTTATTTTCTGTATTTTATGATGCTTTGATATCTTAGGACCTTGCTGACTGGGAAGGGACAGCCTCTCCCAGGGCTAGTTAATTCCTAGAGATGGCAAGCTATATGCCTTAGAACATGCCTTTTAAATGCAAACTGACCAATCTAAACTTCATTTCCCTCAATCTTCTCCTTTATCAAACTCTCACAAGCCAAGCCAATATTCCTCTGCTGTTATCAACCTGGGACCAGATACCAGACAACTTCAGACAGCACCTACACCCTGGAACCCACTGACATTATTCAAACAAGTCAATCCTAAACAAGCTTACCTTGTCTCACTCATTTCTTACCGTGAAAAACCATGTCTTACCATGAAAAACCATTTACCTAGCTTTCTCCCCCTCCCCCCATTCCTTCTGCCCCCTGACCCACCCTGTGGTCCCATATGGCAAAGCTTGCCCACTCTTCTTGCAACTGTGATTAACAAACCATATTTTCAATAACAGTTGCCTCCTGGTCTTGGTCTCACCATACCCAGATAATAATAAAACCAACATTTTAAAACAATGGCTGTATCTTAAATATTGTGCTAAGTGATGGAGATGTAGTAGACAAGAAGCTAGATATGGTCCCAGTCCTGCCGGAGCTTATAGGCTGAATTGAGGACTTTCCTCCAGGGATAGAAAGTCTGATCCAGGTTCTTAAGCACCTCTTTGTGCATACCCTACACCATTGGGCTCATTCAAGCTTCAGGTCAGAGCATGAGGAGATCATGAAATTTGGAGTTAGACCTCATTAGGAGTCTGATTCCCTTTGAGACCTGGGACAGGGTGTCTGGCCTTCTGCTTTCACACATATGGTTGTCCTGATAACATTAGCAGAATATGAAAAGTGTATCTTTGAGCAAGTTGTTATATTTCAAAACGGGCCTGCTGCAAGGAAACCAGGAAGACTATACAGTTGACCATTTCATAAGAAAGACTAAAGACTAGTGTCCCTGAGGCATCTCTCAAGAACCCCCTGAACTCTCAGAGGACTCACCTGGGTCTGATAAGCACGTTGAGTGTTGTATGAATTGAACTGCAAGCCTTCAAACAAGCATTTCGCTGGCATGTGCACGCATTGGTGCCCACACACGTGGCCAGACACGACAGTGACTTGTGTCTTACACGTTAGAATTCAGAGTTGTCTTCTTCCCACGTTGGAGAATGTAGAGTAGTCAAAAAAATAATACACACTCATGCATATGCTCAGGTTTTCTTTGAAAAGTTTGTGGTAATAGTTACATAATAAAAATGCATAACTTATAAATGTCCCTGTCTCAAAGAAAGCAAGAGACCTTTCTGCCCTTATCAGTTTATGTAACACAAACTTCTCACCCCTACCAAAAACAATTTTATAAGCAAATGTATGCTCCAGGGGAATCACTAAAAATCAATGATCCAGAGTTAAAATGGTGTATATTTTTAAAAGCTTTGTTTATCTCCCCTCATTAAAAATACCTTTACAAAAAGCAATAATCCTGATGGTGTGAATTAATAGTTGCATTTTTGAGCTTCATTGCTGTTCTTGTTTTACTCATGGTTCACTGGTTCCCTGGGCCTGTTTTTTGTGCAGGACTATTTACATGGTCTCTGGATTATTATCTGCCTTCAAAAGTGACAGGCAGAACATTAAAAAAAAGGGGGGGGTGGGGCACCTGGGTGTTTCAGTCCATTAAGCATCCCACTTCAACTCAGGTCATGATCTTGCAGTCCATGAGTTCAAGCCCCATGTTAGGTTCTGTGCTGACAGCTCAGAGCCTGGAGCCTGCTTCAGATTCTGTGTATCAGTCTCTCTCTGCCTCTCTCTCTCTCTCAAAATAAATAAAAAATAAGTGACAGGCAGAACTCTAGTGCTTCTGGGAGCAGTGGGAAGATGGCTTGCATACAGGGAATGCAATTTTTTTTAGGAGAACAAATATCCAGACGGTACGAAAATCAGGCTACTGAAGTAACAGAGAAAAGAACAGAAAAGTAGAAGATAAAAAGGATAAAACACATTTTTTTTAAATTTTTTTTCAACGTTTTTTATTTATTTTTGGGACAGAGAGAGACAGAGCATGAACGGGGGAGGGGCAGAGAGAGAGGGAGACACAGAATCGGAAACAGGCTCCAGGCTCTGAGCCATCAGCCCAGAGCCTGACGCGGGGCTCGAACTCACGGACAGCGAGATCGTGACCTGGCTGAAGTCGGACGCTTAACTGACTGCGCCACCCAGGCGCCCCTAAAACACATTTTTAATAGACTATAAGAAACAAGTATTCATTCATATCACTTCTTAAGTTCTCAAGGGGGAAGTAGAATATTTGGTAATGTAAATTCTCAGAAAAGGAATCTGATGCCCAGGAAGCAACAGGAAATTGGGACCCATATGGATAAGGGCTAGAATCTCGATGCTGGCCCTTCCTTAGTGCCACAGATCCAGAAGCAAGTTATTTCCTTCCATTTTCTCATGCATAAAATGGAGACAGTAACACCTACTACCTTGGGTAGGTATTAGAATTAAATGAGAATAAAATGAATGTGGAAGAACTTGAGTAATAGGAGGGACTCAAGCAATGCCCTTTGTTCTAAATGGGACACTTGGTCTAATGTGCTGGGGACCAGTCACTGCACTTCAAAGTTTTCCTGGTTTAATTAAACCAAGTACTGTCTTTAAGTCCATAAAATGAATAGAGGTCTCACTGTGGCTTTTCAGGAGGGTCTCTACTTAAGAGATTATCTGGGGTGCCTGGGTGGCTTAGGTGGTTAAGCATCCAACTCTTGATTTTGGCTCAGGTCATGATCTTGTGGTTCATGAGTTCAAGCCCTGCATCAGGCTCTTCACTGACAGTGTGGAGCCTGCTTGGGATTCTCTTTTTTTCCCTCTCCCCGCCCCCACCACCCGCCTGTCTCCAGGTCTGGCTCTTGCACTCTCTCTCAAAGTAAATAAATAAACTTAAAAAAAAAATAAAGTGATTTTCTTAGTCACTTGTAAAGTTAAGTGTAAACATAAATAATGCATAAAAAGGAAGCTGCTGGACAGATCTTCCTGAAAGACAAAAATCAAGTATTTAAGTTTGTGGTGCTTTGAATATTGAAGAGTTTTTGGATATGTAATGGGGACACCATCTAGAGATAAAAATAGGAAAAGTGACTGAAGCTTGCTTAAGTTTCTACATTTGAACTGTGTATTCGGAAAAACATGAAGGATGCTTTTCCTTCTCTTTTGGTTCTGCTACAATCGTGGGTTGAATGGTCTTGCCATCAATTCAGACCCTGCTGTGCTTAGAAGCTCTTTCTCTCAGAGGGCACACTCTGATATATGCATACAAGCTCTGGAAGATAATTTTGTAAGCCCATCTGATTTTGTCAAAGAGGGGTCACTTGAAATTTTATCTAGCGCAAGATTTCTCTTCGCTGCTGGAAATCATGGTGCTTCATTGCGATTCTGAATGACAACTTATTTGAAGGCAGTAGGACTAAATTTTCCAAATGTGAGATCCCTCAAATAACACCCTGAGATGACAAGTCAAACTCTATGGTGTGTATGTACAGGTTTCCCCCCGCTCTTCAGAAGTAGAGTATTCCTCTGAAACTTTTCATAAGCTCAAGTGGCATAAAGTGAAGAAGCAAATTACCAGTAATTTATATGGAAAAATATTTGAGTGTTCCCACACTCCAAAAAATAACCTCTCTTAGGCTTTTCTGATACCTTGGATGCATCTTGCTAATGAAAGTACAGCATAAATCTAGATAAAGCACAGATGCACACAGACTTTGCAAAGCTCTGGAGACTGGATGCTGAGATGCTGAGCATCTTTCCCAGGGAAGGAGTGTGGCGGACCCCCTCTTGCTGCTCCGGGGTGTGCCGCCTCTGTAAGGGCTGGCTGCAAAAGTGCTGAATGCTGTTTTTGCTTTTCTCCTTTTCTGATAAAAGTGAAATTACTCTTCATATTTCTTTCTTTTAGCAAATCAGCTACTGATGTGGGACTTTCGGAAAAGCGAGGTGGCACAAACTTCCAAAAAACGGGGGACACCTTGTTTTTTAAATCGCTTGTAAATGTATATCCTGAAAACCTCACCAGTCTGGTGTTATAACAGTGTGTAATCCTTCGCAACACAGATTCTGAGACAGAAATTTCTTCACTGAAATTTGTAATGATGAGGAGAGTCGTGTGTTCAGTGGAGCAAAGACAATGACAGCTAGGGAATCAGTTAAAGCTTAGAAATATAACACTTTCAGTCCCTTACTTCCACAGTCAAAATGTGAGAAAGCAAAATCCCTTGAGCTTTTTGAGTTTGTTTTAGAATATGCCTCTTCCAGTTAGGGAAAGATGTCAAACAGCAAATGTGTTGTTAGTTAAAATATCATGTCACTGGTTTCTAAGATCTGATTCAAAGTAATGCTACTGACCCAATTTGTGTAAAATTCTAGTTCTTGCATTAATTGCTACAAAGTCTATACAAAATGCAACGGGTCTCTTTCTCATTGTAGGAGAAAGATGAAGGAAGGCAAAGGAATTGTCACTGGAAACAAATAAGGTCCCCAGTTTCCCTTATACTTAAAAGATGAACCTAGCATCGTGCTTCATGCATTCTCAAAGATGTGTCTGATTTATAAAGCATGATGGGCACTTAAGATACATGATTTACAAAGCTTTTTTGATTAGAGGGGAGTCTTTTCTTGGACCATTACCATTAAGTTTGTAAAACCCAAATTACCCACTAAACGTACCCTCTCTAGGGAAGAAGTGTACCCTGTGATGTGCAAGAGTCCGATGTCACCTTCCAACTTGGCCCCATCCCTCACCAGCTGTGTGGCCTTGAACAAGTCCCTAAAGCATCTGGGTCTCAGTTTCCTCATTTGTAACGTGGGACTAACAATCACAACTACCTGACAGGAACATTGTGAGGATTAAATAAAATACTGTTTCTGAAGATCTTAGCAGAGTTCCAAAACCATATTATGGGCTCAGTAATGATGGCTGAGTCATTTATATATATACAGACAACAACCACAGGCTCAGATTAAGGAAGGAGCTGAGGTCAGCCTCCCAACCTCGATTTTCTATCCCCAGATTATCCCCAACTCTTTCCTATCCTTCCCTCTCCTCCCCTCATCTCTCCTTCCCTCTCCCTACCCCCCCTTTTTTCCTCTCTTCACATCTTCTCTTACAGCTCTTGTGTTCTCCCTTCTTTCTAACTCCCGATTCTTTTTCTTTTCTTTTAAAATTTTTTTTTAATGTTTATTTATTTTTGACAGAGACAGAGCATGAGCGGGGGAGGGGCAGAGAGAGGGAGACACAGAATCCGCAGCAGGCGCCAGGCTCTGAGCTGTCAGCACAGAGCCCGACACAGGGCTCGAACTCACAGACTGCGAGATCATGACCTGAGCCTAAGTCAGAGGCTCAACCGACTAAGCCACCCAGGCACCCCTTTTTTCTTTTCTTGTAATAGCTACCATCTGCTTAGAGTCAAATGCTTTACATATGTAATTTCTATTCCTTAGAAACAATACAAACGTAGGTATTGTTAGTATTATTACTTTTCAAATGAGGAAATTAAAATTTCCATAAAGCTAACCATTTGCATGCTACAGCCAGCATCTGAACTCCAGCTGATCCAACTCAAAAGCTAATTCCATCTTCACTGTAACACATATTTTGGTTAGCTATTTCTGCATAATAAAATACCCTAAAACTAGATAGCTTAAAACAACCCATATTTAATTAGCTCCCAATGCTACAGTTTAGCACTTCAGCTTTGGCTCAGCCCAGTTGGCTGGTTCTTCTGTTCTAGCGTGGGCTGGGCCGGCTCCAGTATCTACTGTCAGGTAGGTACTGTTGCTGGCGGTTCTGCTGATCTTAGATGGCTCTCTCAAATGTTTTCATGTTGGCTTGTTCTGGCTGCTCTGAAATAGCGTTAGCTGGAACAACTGGGCCATCCTTCACATCATCTCCCACTACTCCAAACGGAGCAGCCCTGACATGTTTAAATAGTAGTTGCAGGGCTTTGGTAGAGCAACAGTCTAGATGACCAAAGCTGTTGAGGTCTGGTTCACAACTGGCTCTCTCTCTTGTCTGTTGTATTTTTTTGACCAAAATAAGTCAGAGCACCCAGATTCAAGGATTGGGGAAATAGTCTCTACCCCTTGATGAAAGGGAAGTTTGCATTTGCAATGGAAATGAGGATAGGGATGGAGAATTGAAGATGTTTTTGTAACCCATTTCCACAACATCTACTCTGGCACGTTGGTTTTTCCCTCACACATCGAGTGCCCAGTTTGCTTTCATTTCCTGTAAATTCTGAAAAGGATTTTCAGATACTCTGACAGAGTATCAAAGTGCTTACCCACCCCTAATAAAAAAAAATATTGCCCTTGTTAGGGAAAGGAATGGCAACTGGCTCTAGGGAGAGCAGAAAACTAATGACAAAGTCTCTAGTTAAGAATGAGTATGACTGAGTGTCTATAATGGTTGCATCGCAAAAAAAAAAGACAAAACCAGGAAAAAAAAAACCTTCAGAATCATTTCCCTGCCATCTGTCTTTATTTTGCTAACCCACTCTATTGACATCCCCAGAAAAGCCAAGGATGAAGTAGCAATGGAAAAAAAAAAAGTCCACGCAATAATTTGCAAACACACATTTCTATTTTTTTATGGCCAAAAAAGGAATATAGTTTGGGCAGCACAGCCCTGTGGCAACAGAGTGCAGAGCCATAGCAGGTACCTACTTCCAAATTTATCTTTGCCTAGAGCCTCATCTGATTTATTTTTAAGTATATTTCACCAGGATACCCGAAGTCAAACTGTTATTTACAATGTGGGGTTAGCAGCAGAACCTACTGCATCAATTTCTCCAGAAAGAAGAGAGCCCGGTAATCCATTCTCATGAAGGCAGGGAAATACGGTCCCCTTTCTTTCTTTCTTTCTTTCTTTCTTTCTTTCTTTCTTTCTTTCTTTCTTTCTTTCTTTCTTTCTTTCTTTCTTTCTTTCTTTCTTTCTTTCTTCTTTTTCTTTCTTTCTTTCTTTCTTTCTTTCTTTCTTTCTTCTTTCTTCTTTCCATCCTCTTCCTTCTAGAAAAGGGTTTAAGGTAGCTCCCACAATTGGTTCCAAGCTCAGCCATGTGTGTTTGTAAATGGTAAAGCGATCCTTTCATAACAGCCCTGACTCTGATTGAGCAGCGTCTGTATGTTCAGGGAGAAGAAAGAGAAAAAAGCAGGTATCGATCCCAAAGTCATTATCATCCATGTTCAGTGATAACAAAGAAGCTCTCTGTTTCTACTCAACATTTGTTTCAATTAACTGGAGAGAACAAGGATTCAAACACAGTAGTTGCGGGGCGCCTGGGTGGCGCAGTCGGTTAAGCATCCGACTTCAGCCAGGTCAGGATCTCGCGGTCCGTGAGTACGAGCCCCGCGTCGGGCTCTGGGCTGATGGCTCAGAGCCTGGAGCCTGTTTCCGATTCTGTGTCTCCCTCTCTCTCTGCCCCTTCCCCGTTCATGCTCTGCCTCTCTCTGTCCCAAAAATAAATAAACGTTGAAAAAAAAATTAAAAAAAAAAACAACACAGTAGTTGCCTCAATAGGAAATCTTCGCCTGGACCACTGAATCTAGATCTTTCAAGAATCCATTTTTTTCTGAATTTCCCTAGGACACACATACAGACACACCTAACCAAGGAAATTCTCTTCATCATTAAATCAAAGTGGTTTGAGGTACACACCAGAGGAATCTCATTCTTGTCAGAGGTAAATCTCTGAAGTTGGTGGAAAAGCTGACTCCAAATACCAGTCTCTTTAAATTCTTCACTTTCACTTGGTATGCAGTAAGTGTTTGCTGAATTCCAGGAGAAACCCATGGAAGTTATTCCATGCAAAGCGGTGTATGTGACAAATACTCTTGATTTTTTTTTTTTTTTTTGGCTGGGAAATTTGAGTGCAGAGGAAGAAGTGAAAATAATTTTCTTTATAGGCTTTATTCTAACCTACAAAAAAGATCTGGTTATTGTTGTGAGTCTAATAAATGCTTGTTGAATACCAGAATGCACTAGTCACCATCTTAGCTGCTATTGATCATATCAAGGTATACAATTAGATGCTGTTCTTGAACTCATAGAATTTACAAAGTGGCTTAGAAGATGTGGCAAGGTAAAATTCACTGGAGTAAAGGCCACTAGAGAAGCAGAATCCAAACACAACTGTGTTCAGAAGAGGGAAAGTTTGCTCTTATGTAGGGAGAATTAAGCCTTTCTTGGAAGAGAAGGCATTAGAACTCATCCTCTTCTGGACATGGTCAATATCAGTATTGCCTAAAATTGTGATTAACAATTTTCATTTTGTAATTAACTCTTTTCATTTTTCATTTTGTGATTAACTCTTTTCATTTCCTACTGTGATCTACCATTTCCAATCCATGGCTCACCAACTGTAAAACATGGATGCCATCACTGTCTTTTTTGCTTTGGAATCTCCTTCACCCATCCAGTCTTGCTGTGTTCCTTCTCTTTATAAAGAGAGACACAGCAGAAGCATGCTCAAGTTTTACCTGTCTTAAAACCAAGGAGGGTAGATGTGGACGAGGATAAACTAAAATTTCTCTACATTTATTGGACAAGAAACATGTGTGCACAATTACACATGTGCACATCTCATTTTCCTCTTTTCAAGTATCCAGATAGAGTTATTGAGACTTCTTGTCTCTACTGTGAGATAAAAGATAGTTTTTTTTTAATCATTTAAAGCTGTTTTGAGTGTTTTTTGTTTGATTGGTTGGTTACCGAATTTAGCCCTCCTCTGAGGAATCCACCAATATACCACTTGATTCTCAAATAAGATAAGAGAACTATAAAGATAGAATATAGCCATGTACCCACAATAACTTTCCCTGGGAAGGTAATATAAATGGTTCAACACTCAAACACTTCGTGGAACCCAGTTGTCCCACAGAAGCCTACAGCACAGACTAGAGGTAAGACCCCTCTGTACTGACCACAACCACCAAATCAAGCCAACTCCTTTCAGACTAACAAAAAAAATTCCTACTCAGTATTTTTGACAGAGAACTAAAAACTGAGCGAGTTGTTTATGTAATGCTTGTGGGAATGCAGTCTGGGAAGGCAAATCCTTCCAAATTTTAGTCAACACTAAAAGGAAGTTGTAGGAAACTGTAGGTTCATTTCATAAGTTTTCCACTTACCTTCGCTAGTTACTTGCTACATGGTAGGTGCCCTGCTGAGAAAGGGGGTTCACAAAAATAAGATACAAAACCTGCCTTTGAGGAATTCATAGCCTTGGTGGCTATGTAAACATGGAAAGTATTTGTGGCACAGGTCAGTAATGGAGATATGTGGAAGTCACAGATCATAGAGAAGAGTGCACACAATTCTGCCCAAGGATGAACAGGAAGGGTTTTAGGGAAGCAGCAATGATTGACTTCCTTGAGGGGAAAAATGGAGTTTAATACTAAGAGGCAAAGAAACCAGGATGTGAGAAGAAGAGCACACAATAATGTAGCACATCCATAGAAGGGTAAGCAGTACACTAGCACCAGTACACAGGGAGGAGGCAGAGCATGTTGTTAAAAAACACAAAGTTAGGAGCGCCTGGGTGGTTCAGTCGGTTAAGTGTCTGACTCTTGATTTCAGCTCAGGTCACAATCTCACAGTTTGAGCCCCCGTCAGGCTCTGCATTTCATGAGTTCGAGCCCTTGTCAGGCTCTGTGCTGACAGTGCGGAGCCTGCCTGGGATTCTCTCTCTCTCCCTCTCTCTACCCCTCTCCTACTGATGTCTCTCTCTCTCTCTCTCTCTCTCTCTTTCAAAATAAAATAACATTAAAGGAAAAACAAAAAACACAAAAACATGAAGTCAGAGAGAAGTTGGGGTCACCTTCTGAAATGGGTCATTACGTGTTAGTTAGAAAGATGGCAATGAAATTAAATACTGGGGAGAGCATGCTGAGTGCTAGGTAGGTAGTGATGGACCTTCACGAATATCCACACTGAGAGAAGGCAAAGGGAGAGAACCTTTAGAAATCTGAGAACTACAAAAGGTAATGCCAAGGGGCACCTGGGTGGCTCAGTTGGTTGTGTCCGACTTCGGCTCAGGTCATGATCTCACACTCCATGGGTTCGAGCCCCGCATGGAGCTCTGTGCTGACACCTTGGAGCCTGGAGCCTGCTTTGGATTCTGTGTGTCTCCCTCTCTCTCTCTGCTCTTCCCTCGCTCATACTCTCTCTCTCTCTCTCCCAAAAGTAAATAGATATTTAAAAAAATGGTAATGTCAGGAAATTCAAGGATGGAGATAACTTGATGCAACAAGGTGTGGTTAGTGGGAACAAATGCAAAAGAGCAAGAGGAGGTGGATTAAAATGTATAACCTGGATTTAATAGCTTTGAGTCACTAGGTACAGTCTGCATGGGCTGTGAAGGGAATTGCCAGATTGAAGTGGGTCATCTGGTGGAATAATTACTCTTCTTCATACATCTCACAGGGATGTAGGTCCCACTGTGCCTCTGCCAGCCTCTCTGAGATCTACCCACATGATCCTCTGAATTCAGACAAAACCTACAGACAGATCACTGAGGGCCAAGTGGGAAGTTTTCTAGGAGCAAAACCCTGAAATCACGGAGGTTACTGCTTACATCGTATTGACTGGAATGCAGCTGTACAACATCTCCTAGCTGGAAAATGTCATCTAGCTGCTCACCCAGAAGCAGGAGGAGATGGGAACAATTAGCACTATGGTGGTAGTCATTTTGCACTATATAAGTGTATCAAATCAACAGGTTGTCCACCTTAAGCTTATACAGTGTTGTATGTCAATTACAACTCAGTAAAGCTGGGAGAACATTTTTTAATACTGAAAAGAGGAAATAAGAACAGAGATAGTGAATACACATCTGTCTCTTTTACAACTGTTTTTCCTTATTCTTTTATAAAAATATGGAAAATAATTTCTAAGCAAAAGAGACACTTAATAGGGAATTTTCAGACTTCATGTGATTTTCTTCCACATTGCAGCTTATGTCTTAGGAGAGACACAAAAATCTTTCTTCTTAAGAAGAACAGAAACAGGCAGGTTTTTAAAATCACATTTGCTTTCCAGTTTGAGGGAAAATCCTTACATGTAGCTGTCAGGATGCTGAGGTCCCACACATAGTATGATCTTTGGATGAGGCTGGAAGTAGAGAGAAACAAAATATGAAACCACTGATGATAATTACTAAGGGATTTTCTGGCCAGAAGCAAAACAAAACAAAACAAAACAAAAACAAAAAAACCCTGAGCATTTCCAAATACCGTGGTGCCAGTAGACATCAGTTATCCAGATACCAACTGGAAATCTCTCTTGTGTCAGAGCTGAGCATCCGACAATGTCAGAGGTGGAGGACATAGTGAGTGGAACTGCCCCCTCTGGATAGACTGATGGCCAATAAAGAAGAATGCACTGGTGCTCTGGAGGGAGGGAGGACCCTGGCAGAAAGTGACCATGTGAGTGAGGATTTTACAGTAGCAACAAGAGAACAAGAGAATGCAGACCAGATTTTAAACAATTCATAGGAAAAAAAAAAAGGAAAGGCTTTGTGATGAGAGGTTCTGAAAGAATGTGGCTCAAAAGGGATAGAACTTGAAAAGCTGATAATCTGACCCTACAATCCAGCACAAGTAGATGAGCAAGGAAAGGGAAATTGGCTAAGAAAGCCAATGTCACATCTTGGGGTGCTCTCAGGGAGCTCCATTAAAATACCTGGGAACTACATGAGATAGAAGAAAAGGCCAAACCTAAACAAAGGTATAGATCTGAGAGAGAATTGGAATGGCAGAAGGACTAAATTAACAGAAGGCTTTGCACCAGGTAGGGCAACTGTGTTTGCAAGCAAATAAAAAGCAAAAAGATGGGGCACCTGGAGGGCTCAATTGGTTAAATGTCTGACTCTTGATTTCAGCTCAGGTCATGATCTCATGTTTCATGGGATTGAGCCCCATGTCAGGTTCTCCATTGACAGCATGGAGCCTGTTTGAGAGTCTCTCTCTTCCTCTCTCTCTCTCTCTCTCTCTCTCTCTCTCTCAAAAATAAATAAATATTTTAAAAAAGCAGAAAGAGAGAACACAACAGTATGGGATAGATAGCAATATACTTGCCATCACAGAGAAGAGACAAAACTTTAATTTCTATTTTTTTAGCCTTTTCCAAATACTTTTGTCCACCTCAAAAAGACAGAACAAGAATTACTTTTCAATACAAAAAAAAATCTGAGGTATAAGGGGAAATAATTGATTTTCAGCCACAGTCAAATGAACTTACATCTCTAGACCCATTCAAAGTTAATTCAAGGCTCAAGGCTCAGGAGAAAAATTAAGAGAAGCACTCATGTTGAAACCATGAGTGATTGTTGAGAGGTTTCAGAGACTGGGAGAGAAGCCCCAAAACTGAAAATAGAAAAACAAAAAGATGTTTTTAAAGATGCAGAAAAATAGATTATAGGGAAGAAGTACTCATCACTCAGTGTGCTAACAGCCTACTAGCAGATTTTATAACATAAACAGATGTTTATATGCCCTTGAAAAAGTTAAGGCACAGTAATTTCAATACAGCATGAGTTTATTCAGGATAATATGTGCCAAACTATCTTCATTTAAGTAATATTGATAAGTATTACAGTTGTATTACCCATACAGAAGTCTAATATGCAAACAGAATTTGAGGACAATTTCCCCACATGTGGGCAATGTGTGTTTTTAATTTTTAAATCAAGTTTATCATTTAAACAAGGCACAAATATACATCTCTTATAAAAAAAATTAACTTACAAGTAAGCCTAGAGGTCACTTAGGCCACCTCAAGCAACTCTGATCTTCTCTGCTCCTCCCTAAAAGATGACCCCCATTGTAGTAACTTTTTGTGCATCCCTCACCTTTTCCTATTTATTTATATATGCACATACACATGCATATAGAAAAATGGAGAAAATAAATATTAATATTTTAGTAATTTTCATTACATAAAAATCTGAGATTTTTTTTAACTATTCTGAATATCCTATTCAAAAATGCTAATGGATACTTCTTGAAACATACTTAAAGATCTAATATTCTTTTATTAAGATTTGCATAACACTCCATTATATAAAATAACACAATCTATTTAGTCAGAATACTTTAAAGCTTATTTCCTACTTTCTTTTTGTGTGTGAATCAAGCATTGATGATTTTCTTCAGACACACTGGCTTCAAATAGCCCACTGTTTATGTTTGTACAATGGTATTCCATGGTTCCTTTTGGGAGCTATTGAATTGCCTTATAATACACTAAGTCCTCCTCTCTAGATTTTTCTCTATTAATTAGATCGGTGGCCCTCAATTATGAATGCAACTCTGTTTCTTTCTCCCTTATGATTTGATATGAATATTATGAAGAGTGCTGAGGCTGAATTTAGTAAAATAGATCTAAGTTCCATAATGTCTAGAATGGCCTGAAGATCCCCAAATCCAAAAAGATGAAAAGGTATTTGGTGTTTCCACGTGCCATGGAAGAGAAATCCAGCCTTGTCCTAGAGGAGACTGTCTTTCATCCACTTGTGTGTATGTTCCTTCCTTCAGCTGATAGCAGTAGGTGATAACTTGGTGCCTGATGCCATTCCAGCCAACAGAGATGCTGTCACGCAGAGACAGGAAGCGTGTTCTTAAGGCAGTTACCTGTCAGGTTGAAGGTTATTGAAAACCAGCAAGTCAAGAGTGAACAAGGTAATACTTTGAAGACACAAAACTTGGTAAATGTGTTAGAATGACTGTAAGGAAGCAAGTGTTCAAATAGTAACAATAACAGTAATGCTAATGATAAAGTTCAAAATGCAAAGATACTGTTCTGAGGATATTACATTTGTTAAATCATTTAATCCCTACAAAACCTCAGTGAAGCAGGTAGTGTTTTTGCTCTTCTCTTAAAGAGAAGGAGACAGAAGCACAGAAACATCAAGTAGCTTTCTAAGGCCCCATGGCTTATAAGAGGCAGAGACTGGATAATAGGAAGAGTCTCTTACGGAGGTGACATCCGAGCTGAGACCAGAATAAAGAGAAGAAGCTACCCATTGAAGTCAAAGGAGATATCAACAGCAGATTTTTTTTAAGTTTATTTATTTATTGTTGAGAGAGAGAGAGAGGGAGAGAGAGAGAGAGAGAGAGAGAGAGAACACACATGTGCAGGCAGGAGAGGGGCATAGAGAGAGGGAGTGAGAGAATCCCAAGCAGGCTATGGGCTGTCAGCTCAGAACCCAACGTGGGGCTTGAACTCACAAACTGTGAGATCATGACCTGAGCTGAGATCAAGAGTTGGATGCTAACTGACTGAGCCACCCAGGTGCCCCTCAACTGCAGATTTCATATAGTGAATGTCCTTGAACTGTTTATG